>NC_139344.1:326163265-326323265 GCF_055883805.1 Amblyomma maculatum | reverse complement strand
GTATATAGCTTTTGGCTCTCCACAAGAACATGCGGGAAAACACGTAAGTTGGAGTGAATTTCCGGTTTTCTCTCGGAAGTAGTTTTTATCAGCACAGTGTATTTCCTTAACTTTCTTCACCCAAAAAAATGCTACCCGATGCGATTTTCCTACAGAAAATTTTCTGCATTCCTGTTTCCTGTTTGTGTATTTTCACCGTATCCTTTCCGCGGCCTATTATCCCACCTTCCAAAAATCGGGAAAATGAGTGGTCAAAATGAGTACGTCCCTAAAAGTTACGCACTAGGAACAAAATGCTTTGAGTAATTATCTCCTTTTTTCCTTTTATTTCCTTCACACCGCCTATTTCTTCATTTTACGTCATTCCTTTGAATCCTGGATCCGGTTTAAATAAAGACAGAACTTTACGACTCGCTGCAGTTACTCAGCGGCTCTTGCGTTCGGTTTATCACAAGGTCGCGGATTATTCGATCCCTGCCGCGGCGGCCTTAATTGTATCGATTGAGGGGGAAAACAAAAACGCTCCTGTGATGTGCAGTGGCCACACACGCTGACGAACCTCGGGTGGCTTAAATTAAACCGGAGCCCTCCACTGGACTGTGCCCCTCACAGCACATGGGTTTCAATTGCAGCTGATTGGTAGGCGTAAACTCATCCGGAAAGAGTGAAAAAGAAACACTGAATTAAGTTGATTGATGAAATGGAGTCGAATCAGAACGTTATGTTTATTGTGCATGGGCTTCGGAATAGAACACAGAAATAGAAATGCGTATTAGCGATTTTCGTGATCAAGAGGTGGCGCTTGACATGTCGGTGCAATTGCGCTTGTTTAATCGAATGTGGGAACCTCGTGTGAACCATACAGGCTTACTTTTATTTCTTTTGGCGGGAGGATGGTAAAGGCATAAGCTTAGGGCGAGGAAGGAATTGGTGTCGCTTCGTTTAAAAACGGCCTGCTTGAAAGCGGAGAGGTATATAAACGGTCGTTGCTTTTTGGGGAGAGCTTGAAATAAGCGACGTCGACGGTGAAGATTCTCATACAACAGGAATATCAAAACTAGGAGCACGATGGCTTCCCGTTAGTTAAAGGGGTGGATAACTGAGCTAGTTTGTACATAATTTTAAATTTTTGAAGCAGCAGAATAAAAATCAACGGGGACGGGGGGTACTCGTCCTGTGTGTTTCTGCGTCCTTGTTGTCTTTGATTCTGCTGCTTCAAAAACTTGAAATTCCCGTTAGTGCTTGATAAAATTTGTTGCTCATGTGATACATGAAATTTTATACAGATTTCTAGCCGTGTGTATATACGGGGAGAAAGCGGGAGCAGTGCGTTCTCCCTTTTCTCGCCTTGGTGCAATTAACCGTCCCTTTTGGTCCTGTTTCTTTGTAAGCAGTGAATGCAAGGCACGCAATGAATAATGTGAAGCCGTTATGGTACCGTTACTTTTGTCCGATTGAATTTTATTCTTAACACCTGTCCGTCCTGTATAGTAGCTGATCAGTGACATCCAGAACTATGGTGCAGTAATTAAGTGCAAAGTAAACAGAATAAAAATAGAATTTCGGGGAAAATATTTTGCCGCTCGCCGTTCTCTGTGGAAAACAAAACAGCCTATCACCATCCATGCATGCCGTAATAGGTGCTGACAATAAGGCCCAGTCATGCACGCACTTCTCGTTTCAAATGACAAGCGTCCAGCGATGCTGTATGATTTAGCGCCTCGAATTCACATAGGCTTTTATAGTCCGGGCTGATAACCTATGTAGAAATACAGGCTTGGTTTCTGGCAACGGCGCCGTCGTGCTCCCGCAAGCGTTCCACTGTAGTGTGGCAACTCCCTGCTCCGCTAGTTGGCTGCGTATTGCTGGTACTGGAAAGACTCACGGGATGATACCGGTTCTCCCGCCTCTTTAATCGGGCAAACATCCATGTAGCAGCCATCCTAAAATGTGATTTTACACGAAATCTATGACAACAGCTTCTGAATGTGCCGACGAACTTATCACGCGAAGTAGCAAACGAAATGGTTCTCCGTGTGCCGGTACTTTCATATAGATTTGTCAGCAGCGATGTGACTGAGTGGCAATGGGATTTGCTTTTTTTTTTTTTATGATTTTCACCAGGGGCTAACGATTTGCTAAATGACACAGGGTAGGCTCTGGACTTCCCATTTATATTAATGCGTATGTGAGAGAAGTTGTTTCGGCCAACACATCAGTATGTTTTAGGGCGGCTGACGATAACGGGTGCCCTGCAAATCCTCTAGTGTATTCTCTCACCCAGCGGCCACCGCTAAGCGGCACTGATAGCAGTCTAAGTGCCTCATCCAATGTTTCATATGGGGTCATAGTAAACGTTTTCAAAGATTCGTTCGGAGGCCCTCATTGCGTTGTGAGAATATGATTTCTTTTATTAATATTTCTGTGCACTGTAAGCAAATAGAATCTATATTTAAGCGGTTTTATTGGCACATGTATACACGACGTTCATCTAGGCGTAGCCGGTTTCAGTTGCGTCTCCACGAGAAGCATCACCATCTCCACCGAGCATCGAAGCACAAAAGGTTGGACTCCCGACGTTCACGGTCGAGGAGGTCCGGTAATGGTAGGGGGGACACTTCGCTGTCTCAAAATCGGATGTGTAACTCCATAAGGCAAATTACTGTGCAGTCATCATGACGCCCTCTTGACGGCTAATGTTTGCAATACTAAGCTTGCGTAGCCTTATACCTTTCTAAAAGAAGGTGCAGCTGTGGTGTTTTTTTTTTTTTTTTTCTCCAGCAGATGTCGCGATATTGTGGTCATCCAAGGGGAGAAGACTGAAAGCGAAAAGGAAGCCGAGAGGGCAGTATGGCTCCTTTTGTCTTTGTCTGTCCATATGCATAGCACCTTCTTGGCCCGTGTTCCGGGTCTTTCGACAGGCTGCATTTTTGTTTCTGTGGACGATCTTCTGATCTAATGACATTGGCACTGAAGTCCGGTTTGTGTGATTCTGTAGAAGAACGGCTGATTGGGCGAGTTGGTGAACCATGGCGGACAGTAATACTGTCCGTCTTGTGCGATTCGGCTTTTTCGCTTTCCAGAAAACCGTGACCTCTGATCAAAGTGTATGCTTTTAACATCTTTTAGAAAACCGCATCAGCCTGTTAAAATCTTACAAGCTTACTTCTTTCCAGTGCTAAACTTACTTTTGCATGCTATTACATGGGTCGCACCATTCCTTATGCTCATGGCGAAAGTAGCATAATTAGTGAAGTTCCAGGGCTTATCAGCACTGGACCATCAAGTCATGCTCGTCCTTCCATCGCACACATTCTGGTGCATTCTCACGGTCGCATGGTTTGAATTTATGCATAGTGAGCGCTCCTTCCTGTGCCGATTTTGTCTGTGACCATTGCGTAGTGGCTCTACGGATCGGCGAAAACACAGTGGGAGCTTTGGAAACCAACTTCATCGCTCGTAGATGACCAGGAATTTTGTATTCATGAGTCGTCGCAGCTGTAACATTGTTTCGCTATAATAACACGTCTTTTTAATTATCACTTCACGAATGTTTGTAGGGCTTCAGATATCAACGGTGTACGTGTTGCCCATTATATTGGAGTGCTGTAAGGAATATATGCTACCTCTACGAATTGGAATGCGGAAAACCTTGATTGCAAACTGACGAAAGTGCCAGCGTGCGGTTTATAAAATCGTCATGCAGAACAATAAATTCATGCTCGGGCTCGATCTCGTGTAATTCTTAGTTTGCCCTGGCATCCGATTAAAGATTGTTTGGAACAATATTACCCTACTGGCCAGATGATTCAGGATATGGTGTCTGGTGTCTTTGATGACCATGCCAGAGAAATTATCTTCACATTTGAGAACTATAATGCCCGGCGGTGCTTAGGGCGTTCTAAGTAAGAAACAATACTGATTCTGCTGTTTAGAGTGCCGAACTTCTAACACATTTCTCATCCTCCTGTGTCTCGACTTTGCCCCATGAATGCTGGCCCTATCACTTAATAAGAGGTGCAGTTAGGTCATGTTGATTCACCTCTCTCAAGAGCACTATGTAACAATACCACTTCATGCCAGTTATTTAAAGTTTTTCACTTTATTATACAAAGTTCTCTACTGCAGATTGATTTTCGTAGCGAATTTATATACATGAGCATTTTGCGGTCTCTTAAAAAGCCAGGCTGTTTAAATAAAAAATAAACTCTGTCAGGCGTAACCTAGCTTCCACGCTGTGGAAAGTTGCAGGCTATTACATTGGCAAATGTTCATTAAATGCTCCTCAGGCACACATTTATACATTCTAATTTGTGCCTGCCAGGTGTGGAGCTTAAAAGGTAGCTATACGCGAACATGCTCAACATTTCACGCACAGTTCTCGAACATTGTTTCAAATCTCATGAACTGCGCCTGCTCTGCGTCAGGTAGGTCTTGGGGAAACATTTGATCGTGTCAGTCATTCATTTGTTTTCTCGACCATGCCAGTTGCTAGTCTGTTTTGCCTGAATGTGTGAAGGGACACAAACAATGCTTATTTATTTATTTTTGTTCATAATGATTCGCTAAGCATTGCAGTAAACATTGATCAACACAAGGGGCTCGTCTAAGCCCCTGTAAATATTGCAATTTTTTTTTCTTCTCTATCCCGGTTGATGCGCCCCACTTGGAGGTGTTATATAGACTCCTATAAATATCTTCCCTTTTTCCCTTCTTCAGCACTTTCTCTACTTCTCTTTCTTCCTTCTATTTATTTTTTCCTATCCGTCCATAACGCCGCATATAGTGCTCACCTTAATTGGGCACAGCGGACAAATGCCAAACTGTAGCGATACAGTGTTGCACCATGATCACAGAGATATCTCTTTCACTGAAAATTGAGCCTTTAGAAACAAGAAATTAAAAAAAAAACGTAATATGGGTGCCACCATTAGCGGCCTATTCCACAAATAAAATGCGCGCGTCGACACTGATTGTGCGTGCGTGCGTGCGTGCGTGCGTGCGTGCGTGCGTGCGTGCGTGCCATTTCTAAATGATCCGGTGGCAGCCCGTACTTTTCGATAAGTGCGTAACGAGTGGGAATTTGCTTCCGTGAAGATTTTCCGTTCAGTTTTACCGACGATAAATGGATATTTTCCTGCCGGGCCAACACAAACAATAAATATCACAAGAATACTTGCTTTCTGAGGAGAATAAATGTACGGATCGAGTTGTCCCCAGTGTCTGTTTAAGGGAAAGTCACCTTATTTTCTTTTCTTGTTTACTATAACAAATGATATCACCACTGTCGCCCACATAGTTTCGTTTCCCCAGTGTCTGTTTAAGGGAAGTCACCTTATTTTCTTTTCTTGTTTTCTATAACAAATGGTATCACCACTGTCGCCCATATAGTTTCGTTTTTGGTTTTAGCAGCCGAAGGTTGCCTGTGGCGTCACTGATGAGTTGGGAACCACGTGAAGCGTGAAAAAAAAAAAAAACCCAACATAATAGTTGTTTCTTCACTTGATGAGGTTACGGCTTGATGGCGAGCAGTATCTGCTATAACAACTTCGATCTTAAGGCAATGACATGAACTTATTATTGTTTTACATATTAACCCATTCTTATGCAATACCTCCTGAAGGGGTTATTTAATTAAAGGTGAAATAAAGGGAAATGACTCCGCCAAAAATCCTACGCCGCCTTAGGCGGCGGTCGGGAAATATAGCTGGACATTTAAGCTCCGCCTTTGAGTGCATGACGGGGCAATGGTAATGGCTCCCTGTTTGCCGGCTTTCATCGGGGCTCCTCACGGAATAAAAAAATACGGTGTTGAAGGCGCTCTTAAGGCGAAACTTAAGGGTCCTTTTATTTTTATTGCGATTTTTACATGCCGTACGCGATCTAGACGCTACATGTGTCGCCGTAACCATCGTTCAGCTGCTCAAACCGAAAGTTCACTGGAAAATTATTTCAGTTACCAATTACTACACGCAGGCGAATTCCACGTTGCGATCACTGATGTCCGACAAATCATTCCAAAGGAGAAACACGATACGAGAAAATTGCCGTCCCCACCCTTTCAGGTGGATGCGACTCTGTGAATCGCTCGACCTGCTTGTTTGTAACAGCCATCATGCAGTTCCCATTCACTTGCCTTGCCTGCTTCCAAGCACGATGTCGTGGGCAGCTGTTACCTTGGTATAGAGATTGTTGGGGAACGCTAAGGGCGCTCCCACCTAGCCTTTTGATGCTTGTGTGTCTAGCGAGAGATCGAATTCGTGGTAACGTTTCGATGAAGATATTGTTTTCTCGGCGGAGGACACAGCAAACGCCGAAGGCAACGAGAGGCAAGAGCCTTGCACAAGTTGCAGACAACAACAAAATTTTATTTTGAGCGGTTCGTATTTACATTTGAGTGCGCGTGTGAAAAGTCTCGGCTTTCTAGTAGTGGCAGTGAAATGGAGAGAGGGCGTTGAAGTTCCCTCTGGCAAGGACTACGGCGTCTTGCGTGTGGTGGAGGAAACGCGCCTTAAAGATGAGAGTGAGAAAGAGTGACCCGCAAAAAGTGAAGAAGCCACCTTGTCGCCAGCACAAAGACCGCTTCGCGCTAGCGTGGTCTCAGGAAGACACCGCTGCAGCTAATAGGAGAGGCATGCGTGCGACCCGCACGGCGGTCACGAAAAGTAAGGCAGAGTCGTGGCGATCTTATCGCAGCCAGACCTCTCGAAGCCGCCGCCGGCCGGGTCCTGGGTGAAAGCACGCGTTTCCCAAGAAGGCACTCGGTTGACTCGAAATGGACGAAGCCGAGCACCACTTCGATAACACGAGAGTCTGCATTCTTCCTCAGTAAACAGAAAGAAGAAAAGTATCTTCCAGAACGGAGAAATATATCCTCAGCCTGCCGCTGGCTGGCTTGTAGGATTCTCACGCTGACGCGTGGTGGCGTGGTCGAGCCAGAACTGATGCACTTGCGGAGACGGTTGGGGAGATAGATAATTTTTCTGGTTACGTTTCACTGATGAAGGGTGACATGCTTTCGTTTTATTCGAAGTGGTGCTCTCAAAGTGGATACCCGTCGAGAGACTTGTCTCTGTGCGATGCACAGGGGCTTGTCGCATTAACGAAACAACTTTCTGGCGTCATGTGTTGACTCAGCTGACCCACGGCGCCGTTAAATAATACTTGACTGTACAACGCGTCTTCATACGTTTTTGTTGGCTCTTACGTTCCCCCATAGAAACAACACACTTGCGGTGCTCTCGGAAGGGGCTTTGACTGTATGCTGTGCCGTCTACGTGCTGAATTTTTACAGACCTGGCGGACATGAGCTTTACTCAGTGTCGACAGTGCTTGTTTCGCCGCGAAGCAGTCTTAATCAGTAACTGTCCGGCATCAACGTAACAGTGATTTCAACCCTAAGCGTTAGCAGCCAGCCCAGTCAACTCTTGCCGTGAAGGGCAAAACATTAATCTAATCAAATTTATTCATTCCCGCTTGGGCCTAATGCATTTCTTGCGAGTATTTACACTTCCACTGAATGCGAGGGCACTTGGCGTCCACTTGCAGCCTAATGCCGGCTTCTGTTACGGAAGATGTGCTAGTGAAGGTTCGGGTTTTTAAGCGATGGAGTGGAAGATGGCTACGCTGATGGGAGGTACAGGTTCCGACAATATGAAAAGAAATAAAGTTTAAACATTCAAATAAGGAATGTTCTATAATTACGCGCGTCAATCACCCCTTGTGCTGTTTTCTAACTAGTTTAAAGCTTATCTTAGTGCATAAAACGTGAATTGTCGGATTTTAGTAGAGAGATAAAAAAATTGCGCAATCTTCTCGTTCCCTTTCATATTGGATCAGCCTGTACCTTTCCGTTGTCTCTGTATGCGATGGCGCAATGAGCGACCTTCTTAAGTCAAGCGCGGCGACTTCTGGAGTTAGAGCGCCGCGTGTGAGGACTGTTAGGATGGGTGATGGGGACGACAGCCGCCCTGGCTATGTTCGGACTGCGGCCGTACGTTGACTGCACCATGAACAGCTGTCTATCATGTTTCTCGTGTCACACTGCAGCCAGGCGACAAGTTGCTCCTCTTTGCTTTCTTAAATAGACTGGCAGGTACTGTTAGTCTGGTCGATCATTTCCTTAAGGGGTCTACAACGTCAGGACGCGCGGCTAACAGTGCACAAGACGGCGTACCGTGAGTGTGCAGAGTTAACGCTCATTCGTTGTTGACGATTCTATGCTGTTGAGGTTTGTGTACACTGCGATCCGTGTCCATCGTCTCAGTCTCACTGCCTGCGCGATGCGGAGCTCTTATCGAAACGGGCGCTGGTGTCGCCACGTGGTACGATCGAAATCCGAACACTGCGCCGCCGGGGGCCCCAGGGCGGCAGCGCTTCTACGGGCGTGTTGACTGCGGCTATGACTTCCAATCCTTGCTGGGGTACTGTGGCGGCGGGTTCTTGACCTCGTACACTTCGTCCTCGCCCGAGTGCTGCGGTGGTCCGTGGTGGTGGTGGTTATGGTGGCTCGCGTGCGAGTGGTGGTACTCGGGCTCGTCGTGGCCATGGTCAAGGTGCACCAGCTTGGGCTTGTGGTGTATCCGTAGGTGGCGCAGGGGAGACCCCTTGCCAAGGTGCAGCGTTATTCCGATCCTCGGGAACTTTGGCAGGACCAGTGGTAGCAGTTTGGGCTTTATCAGCGGTATCGGAATTGGTAGTGGCAGTGGTAGGGGCACTGGTACCAGCAATTTGCTGCGGTGGGATAAAAGAAAATCTCAAGATTAGTACATCGACAACCGTTTTCTTGTTTTTTCCTGGCCCCATAAAGCGTCAGCTCATAGCTATATTACTGCACATCTATTTTATTTCTGACGGAGTCCTGCAGCGGCAGATAACATTATTGCTTTGTTGCCTATTCTATTTTGTTGTTTCCAAGAGGTTACCAGTACCTATAGCGTCAACGAGACATCCATCAGCGTCTCCTTTATTGGGAACAGCACACTACGAGGCTTCTGTTGAAACCTTCTAGCGCTTTTAATTCGTGTTTATTAAAAAGAGGGAGGTGTTCCGTATTGAGCTAAATTTTCGAAAACTCACTAGGAAGCACTCGTTGACCGTGCGACACGCTGCCGATATAAAGGAAGGATCAAGACAGTGAAAGTGAAATCGATTTTGTACAGGACGTTGGATTGTCGCAATGCATTGTTGGCCTATTTAATGTGCAGATCTAATAATTTCCTTAATATTTTGCACACGTCCTAAAGACAAAAGTTCTCTGGCTGGGTATCTCACAGCTGGAGATACGCGGATAATTTGTGTTCATCGTGGTCACTCTATTTATTACTGAGCAAAGACGGCGCATGTGGTGCAGAGGACAAAGAAGTCGACAAACTGTCGATGTGAACACGAACAAGTCTGAAGGTGTGCGTTGTCAGCTTAAATACTGGAATTTAGGCAAATAGTAATTAATTTGCTGTAATCGGTGGCGTTCGAACAGACACGGAATTAGGTGTAAACTTGACGTATGGGTTCCGGATTTTTGCGCATTTTATGCCAACAAAAGCTTGACATTAATTAGATGGCTTCGTCACTGTGACGTGACAAAGGCATCTTCGTAATATATGGTCACATTGCGCTTAGTGATTTTGAGCTTCTGATGCTGCCGACAAAAAATACACATTTCATGATTGTAAGAGGGGGAGCTTTTGTTAGCCGACCGTAACGTATATACACACAGTAAATGTATCACAAACATGGTTTGGGTCAACCATATAACGCTGCCCTGTAAAACTTGTGTAGACAACGTGCAAGGAACGTATAAGGCAACTGTTGTGGACAAACAGCACATCTAAAGCACAAACAACACAGAAAGCAACACAGACAGGAACACAAGGGGCTACAAACACAGTGACATACAGGGCACATATTTGTGCAAACACACACGCATGCAACACGGACAGAGACGCAAAGCTGCCGTGTTAGACATTTCCTATACGGCAGCTTCTACGGGATTATCTCTAACAAGGGTCTAGTTTTGGGGACCTTGCCTAGGCACCGATCTTGTCGGCACCTTGACAGGACACTCGCTTGTGAGCTGTGGGATTGACAAATTCCTTTATATCTTGATGTTTCGGTGTTTCTCTGTTGCACGAATACCGGTGCTGTCTCGTTATGTGCAGGTATGTTTCGTTTTATGCGCGCCTACAGAACGGAGATCAATAGCATAAGTGTGACTAACAGGACGCGCACAAAAAACGGGGAGGGGTGTTCGTCGTGTTCGGGTTCTGATGAGAAAGTAATACTTTCGCGGGGTAAGGGGGTAACTTGTCTCTGACCAGCATCACAGAGCGCTTGACGGAAGAGAAGTCGCTTCGGACTCTACACGGGTGTCATCGTAGGCAGCGGCTCACATGAATGGCGTGCATCCCTAGGCTTAGATGGATTAATTCACTAGTGAATGAATGCAGCTCGTCAGAGGTGACTTCCACTGATAGACAAAGACTAGTAATTCGTAGCTCCTGCCGCTACTGTTAATTAGCACTGGCCAGCTGCGGACGCACACGCAGAAACTCGTCCGGTTGGCTTCCATCACAGGTCTCTGCGAAGGTAATTTAATAGCGCCTGAGGAGACATTCATGCACATCAGTACGATTGACAGACATCGGCACAGATACAAACTGCTGAGCAGCCTTCAACACAGAGACAAGCCGCTCCGCAGACGTAGAGTTAGACACGGGCCGCTCCGTGCTTCTGGTGCAGCCACCAGAAGCATCACGGTTCGGAGCGGACGCGTGCACACACAGACAGACGCTCACGGGTATGGCCTCCATCTCGGGAGTCACCGGAATCGGCGGCAATGTCGGGAACATCGGCATCGTCGTGAATACCGGCGGCGTCGTCGCCCTCCTGGTCGGTGGTGGCGACGTAGTTGTCGGCTCCGGGGGTCTCGGCTCGTCCATCATCATCACCACTGTGGGCTGCGAGGCGGCCGTCGACGTCTTGGCAGGCGTCGGCGAGAAGTGTCGCAGTATAGCTTCGAAGTTGATAAGCTGGCCTACCAAGCCCTTGATGACGTCTACATTGACAAACTGCAGCAGTTTCTTCAAGTGCTGGTGCGGGTCGCTGCGTGTCACAAGACAATCGGCACGCGCCCGAGGTGCCGGTTTGTTCACGGGTTCTGGCTCTCAATCCGGAACATGCCATGCAGGAACATGCTTCTACCATGCACCGCGTTGTCTCTGCGCCAAGTGAGGCAGCGGAGGCAGTTCATGCACCGTTGAAGGGAATTGCCTCCCGTTGCGTTCGACACAGGCGCAACGTTCATTAGTTATACGTCCATGCAGGCAGGCTTCGTGTTGGAGGGAAGCTACACAGCGTCTTCGGTCACTGTTCCTTTGCGCAAACCTGGTTGCTGTTCGTGTCTATACGTGACGGAGTGGCAGATAGTGCGTACATTTATAAACGTTAAATGTCTGAGTACGTATTAGTGCTGGTGAGTTCTCATTTCGTCAGTGTTACATCTTTCTTGACTCGAAGAACTTGGCGCTCAATTTTCGCGTCAGTCCGGATGTTTCTAAGTGTCCTGCAGAGTAGACTGTTCATTGTAAATGTCGAAAAAGCTTAGGTTGTGCATGTGTCTGTCCTACTTTACTCGTTGTTGTCGGAACATTCTGAACCGTTTTAGCATATATTATTCATTATTGTTGCTGACCGTGAAGGACAATGTAGTACCCTCGCTGTTTTAGTGCAGTTTCACCGCGTGGCACTCTGAAATGACGGCTTGGCTTCGGCGGTTTGAAAAACGCGTGGTCATGAGGATGTCCTGTGTTTGTCTAGAAATAGTATTTGTAACATTGTGCATGCTAAGGCCTATAGCAACTCAGTTCGAGCTTAACAGTATGATTTGGCATCGCAAAATGAGGCAAGCTAATATGCATGGCTTCGGCCACCCATGCACATTGCAAAAAGCGAGATATACCAGCCAGCTACGAACACGGGCAGTGTATTGTTGCACTCTTAAGCTGCAACCGCCGTCTGTCTTAGCGGCTGCAGCTTCGAAGATCATGCAGTCAAATGCAGGGTGCTCGACGCGTGTACAGGCTGTAATAAACCTACGAGCATTTACGTCGTGTTCAAACTGTGGCGTGTGGATAACAGGTGTGATCTGCGCCGACGCCAACGTCCATGCCTGCTTTTCTGGAAACCTTCCTGCAGCCATTCTGAGAGCATCACCAAAGCATATCTGTGTGCCATTCAAACTTCGGGTGTTTTGCTGATTCAAGTTATTCTTTGTGGGAACTTAAAAGTTCGTACCGTGACGGTGCGCAGTGCACAAGAAGATTTTGCAGGTTAACGTCAGTAATATTAACGTAAATTAACATTCTCACTAACTCGATGCGCAGAGATATTGTAGCTCGTACTTTACGGCATTACTGTAATCAGTTTGCCTCATGTAACTTTCTTTCTGCGTTCGGCACCGAGACAAAGAGAACCTAGAGAAAGGTGATTTTTGAAGTAAAACGCTGTTGTTCAGCAGATAAAAATTGACATATACTCGGACGTTTTTTCTTCTGGTGGGGCTGCTGAGTGCACATATATTGATCACGTCAAAGCCACGTGCGTCTTACACTGCCATAGTCTGAACACGTCATCACAAGGTTGATGCCTTGAAGTTGTTGCATGACCGCATGCACGGCACCTCCTTCTGTTTCAGGCACCGATAGGGGGCTTCGCGGAGCCCCTGCAACCGTATGCGCCGTACTCACTGCTTAGGCAGCTTCTTGAAGATGACCAGTGGCAGGATGAGGGCGCCCCCCGCGGGCCGGGCTTGAGTCGCCAGCAGAGCCAGCGCACTGAACACGCACAGGCTTAGCAATGTGTGGGGCCGCATGTTGTGCTGCCGTTCTTCTCACGAGGCTCCGTCCCTGCGTGAGAAAATAAACGCTTATTAGAGCACTGACCGAAACTTGTCTTTGGCCAGTCAGTTCTTTCATGAGCATGTTTCCTTCGTAAGCACGGTTTGCTTTTGTTAATGCCAGCAACGGATCGGAGTTGTGATGTGCTGAAAACATGTTTTGAAACATCTTCGTCGCATTTATAGGCCAGACAGCTTTTCTGTCTCTACATTTACTATTCTTTCCCCTTCCCTTGTTCTGTGAAATATGCTACTTCGTGTACATTATTTGCGTCTTCAGTCGCTGTGCACCATCGCGCAGGTCCTTCCGGATCAATTACAGTTCCACGCCTCCATGTACAGAATGTTCTGGTGTTTTGGGGGTGTTCCGAGCCTGCTTAGCCAGTGTCAAAGTCAGTGCATAATCACAAAGGACATCTGTATAATTTATACTCTGAAGGTTACACTCGGTCTTCGAACGTGATTGTTTGTAAGTTTCTGTGTGTATCCGTGTCATTGTTGGTTATTTTTTCTGGGGCACCAAGTTAGGCGAATAGCAGGTTGAACTTGTCCAGTCCTTCCTTTGACGAAGAGCGTTGGGGAGTTGGTGAAGATTACCGCGAAGGCCTATTTTTTTTTTTTTTTTTTTTGGTACTGTGAAGTTATCACCGGAATATAATTAATGCTTAAAAGGCGTGAAGATGACGGTGCCTACAGAAAACGAGATCGGAAACCTAACAGATAAAGACAAGCGCAGCAGTGTGAACTGTCAGATAAAAAAAGCTGAATTAGACTGACATTTTTGCTCTTTGTGGCTATGTAAAGTTTAGGTGTCAGCTTACATTCGGAAACAGTTCAGCCGCTCCTTTCTTGAAGACGCGTCCAATGAACAATATTTCTTACCTTTTGACATAGCACTATACTGTCATTTCGACCAGACATGATTGTTTATGGCTTATTATCTTTGAAGCCTTTTGGCAGATGCGAGAGCGAGCTATACCACAGCTTCCAAAGCCGTGGTGGTGTTACTGGCCAACAGTTTTTTAGCGGTTTCATGTTCTGCGTTGTCGAAAGCAGAGACATCGTAGCGCAGATTGCTTCGCGTTCGCTTGTGACTCCTCAAGATGAAGCGGTTAGCTACCGGCTGAGCTGCCCCACTTAATTCCCAACTTCACGGTAAAGTAAATTTGGATAGCTATTGCCCATGCAAAATACTACCCACACTATAGTCGAGCGATTCTTGGGACTCCCACTAAGTTAAGCGTAACAATAACTTTTATTTAATGGCGCATTTTACGCTCGAGCTCACCTTGCGGAGTAGCCACGCGTCGCACCGTTACTAACAATTAGGTAGACATAGGAGACGGACACGCTCAGATGCACTAGTACTCTTTCTCTCGTCCCCGCGCAATGGTGTCGGTGGCGGTAGGGCAATCAACTGCTGTACCCAACGATGCGGGATCGAATCCCAGCTGCGGCGGCCGCTTTTCGATGGAAGCAATAAGCAAGGCGCCCGTGTGCTGTGCGATCTCAGTGCACATTAAAGAACAAGAGGTGGTAGAAATTTTCGGAGGCCTCTACCACGGCGTTTCTCATATCCTGAGTCGCTTTGGGACGTTAAACGCCATAAAAGAAACCAAACCAAACCAAACTGAATCAAGCTATAGTTTTCTCGTAGTTATCGTTTTGGTCGCTGTCTTGCGTCAGATTACAAAGTACTCGGTTATACCGCCTTTGAGAAACGTAACCAAGCAACGGGGCTCACTTCTCAGCCGTTTAGTGGAGCCCTTACGCCCCTCTCAACATTAAAAACGTCTCGAAAAGTGGGTGCAACAGTTCTCCGTGTAAAACACTAAAACTGTGTAAAATACTACACAGTTTTAAGGAGTACCCTACACCCTACACAGATTTAAGTACATGCTCCCTTGCACGCCTAAGAAGTAAACACTGTTGCTTAACTATTTTTGGCAATGACGGTACATATAGGCACATGCATATCTGCGTGCACTCCTACATGTACAGCCTTTGTCAAATGTGTAGAGCCCGGGGGGTCTGCTTCCGAGCTCTATAGCGGCGCTGATTTAGCAATAGTGCAGGCCCTTACCATTGGGGAGGGTAGGGCAAACAATCTTCTTACCCAGATTCGGAACACTGGAAGAGATTCGGAACACTGAAAATCCATTACAAGCCACACGAAGCGGCTCCAAAGCAGACCCCCTGGGCTCTACACTTTTGACAAAGACCGTGTGTTAATGTCTAGAGACGCAGTACTACCGCGGCACGCTATTAATGTCTGTATGTGCACTGACGTGTGCCTGTGCACAGGTATAACACCAATGATCTTATAGTGGCGCCCGTTTCGCGATTGCTCCTTCGTATAGAAATGTATAGCTTTCAAAAGAGACAATGACATCGTCTTGTTTTGTTCCCTGTTGTCCTGTTTGGTAACTCAGGCTCTCCCATAGCATCAAAGGTCAATACCTCGCCCGACAGGACAGCTCGGCGGCGATGCGTATATATATATAGACCAAACTCCGTTGCCGGCTTCCCTCGCCTCCTCTATCCTGCACTCTTTCATTCTCACTTGGTTCCGTAGCGTCAAACTGCGTTCGCCTGGACCGGGAACTCCCGGCGTACTTTCCCACCCAACCCTCCGACCGCGACCAACCTCGCCAGCCGAACGCGCGGCGATCCATGGAGAAGTAGCGAGATGTTTCAGAATGGAAGCAGGAGGTAAGTGTCCAGGTACCCAGGTGAGGCGCTAGCGGTGGTTTATCCTTTCCGCGTGTGGCTTTCTTCGGACGTTCCAAAAGAAAAGAGAGTAATAGAGCGCTGGCGAATTTCGTCTTTAGGAGTACGAGGAATACAGGGGATATCGCCACCGCGTGACGTGGCCAGCTGCACGCACCCGGTGTTTAATGCACCGCATTTTTAGCCAGCTTTTTTTCGAAATGAGCAACTTACGTGTCTTGAGCCCGCATGTCTCGTGAGGAGCACAGATAAGAAAGAAAAAAGTTCATGAATGTGGAGAAGAGGAAGGCGAAGGAAAAGTGACTTGTCTGCTATCCCTTCCTCATTTTGTTCTTCTTGCGCTCACCAGTAAAGGCAGCAGCAGCGTCGCCAGTAGTAGCAGAACGCTGAAACATAGCTTAACCGAGAAAACCGCGCGAACCCGCTATAATCGGCGCTTCAGGAAGCCGTGCAGCAGCAGCGGCAGGTCGTCAGGAGATTTAAAGAGCTGACTGACGTACTGTTCGTGTTAAGACTACCAGAGCACAGCAGCAGAGGTGCGCGGAAGGGAAGAGAAAGACAAGGAAAGAAAGCGGCGAAAAAGGAGTAAAAGTCTTCGCCCGTTAAGAGAGAGGTGTTCGGACGCGATCGGGAGCTTCAGAAACTGGGCGCCCATCTAACGTTTGGCCGCGCTTCAGAGGGAGATAAGAGAGAGAGAGAGAGAGGGAGACCCAGCCAGCCAGCAAGGCGCTCGCAGTAAGGCGAGAATAGTAGCCAGGCGCCCTGGTTCTTAGTCGCCTCCCTCCTGTTTGCTCGCTCGCCGACGTTTCGAGACCAAGAACCTTTTCCTGGTGGTCGTCGCCCAGCTTCCGAGACTGGCGAAGAGGAGTGGGAGGAGGTGATGGTGGAAAGGCCACTCTTGTCTACGCGCGCGCTCGCAGTTCCGCGGTCATCTCTGGACGCGGTGTCTCGCTCGATCTGCTTTTGACGCCTGTTCGTTTCGTCTTCGGTTTTTTCTTCGTTCCTTCGTCTTGGCACTCCGTCACTGAGTTGACAGCGCGTGCCGAACTTCGTTATGCGTGCCTGCAGGAAGAATGGTGTTCACCGAGTGCCATTTTGCTTGCTTTGGTCTGCCTACTGCTCTGCAGCTTATAGACGCGGAAGACGGGGCAAGGCCAAAGAAGGACACTCTAAGTGTGTGCGTAGTACCTGTCCATTGCTCTCTCGGCAAATAAAGGACGAAAAAAGAAAAAGAAAAAGCAGAATCCTTTCGCTTTCTAGGAACGGCTGAAGAAGGGGCTGCTATGCGTCAGCGAAGCGTTTCTTTACGTTGAGACTTCGAGATCTACACGTATGATTTAGTCCGCCAAAAATATTGTGCTTGTCAAATAGTGCATCAAATTGTTGCAGTTTACTCCCTTTTCCTTTATTTTGCTTAAAGAGAAGAAAGAATTATTAAGGGAGAAAGAAATAAAGAAAAATAGGAAACGATAGAAGCTTTCTTCTTATTTTTTTCTGATTACTCTTAGTTTAGTCAGAGCCTTGAAATCCCTTGTACTGCTTTTCTCAAAAGATAAAAACAGCAAAGATGCCAAAAAAAATTGTGACCTGCATATACCCATGTTTGTAATAGCAGCCGAAGGAATCGGTGACGTTTGACGTCGTTTGATATATTTTGTTTCGGATGGTTAGGCATTGTTATATTCACAAAATGTTTTCTAAATTGTCCTTTTTATCTTCTTCTAATCGTTTGCTTCCCCTCCGCGCAAAGTACAGACTACCAAACCAGAACTTTCTTCTGGTTAGCCTTCCACCCTTTCCTTCGCTACACACACTCTCTCTCTCTTGTTCTCTGTCTACGTGCCGAGCAGCGGTCTGAGTTTGAGGTGCTCCGTAATCTAGCACTCCGGATTAGCTTCGACAACCTGCAGCTCTTCAAAGATAACCACCGGAATTAAACATTAGCACATGACGTTTTTACAGTTCGATTATTTCAAGAAATGGTGCTTCCGCGGCGCGGTTCGAGCCCGAGAACTCTGCCGGACTCCGTAACCACTGAGCCAAACCGGCAGGTTTTTTGAACAGCTTTGCCCACGCGCCCTCCGGTAACGGGCCCCGTGTGGATTCGAGCGTAACGATGGCTATATTTGCGCGCGGAAGCGGCTGCTAAGGCCGCGGCTCCTAGCTCCACTACAGCAGTAAGCATCTGCAGCGAGGGTAATGAAACTCAGGTACGTCATGGTTGTGTATATTCCGGCTGTATATACTCTTGTGTATATATGCGGAACTGCCCTCTCGAGCATGGTTCCGTGCTTGAGCGAACTCCGCGTAACACAGGAAGCGAAATATTGCTAGCGCCTAGCCTGCCTTTAGCTTCCACTAAAGCGAACTCGTGTAAGGAAACAAAAATTTAGAAGAAAAAAAAAGTCAGAATTGCAAAGGAGGTTTCTTTCTAAGAGTCTGGGGATTTCAACTAAGCAGATTACAGTTCCATCGCACACGCACTGTCTGTCCGCCTTGCGCATATATTCATGGCGTCACCAAGGAGCGTTATAAAAATGCCGGAAACTTTTCCTCGCAGACAGCCTGTCGGGCGCGCACTGGAAGTAGCGGTGTTCCTTTCTGTTTGATCAAGCGTCTCGTCGCCAGAATCCGTATAGTCGCGCAGCCTGTCCGTTCGTTTCTAGAACTGACATCCGTCAGCAGTGCGGTGAGCCTCGAATTTCCTGGATTTGGCGAGGCAGAGAAATGAGCCTAGGAATGGAAATAGAAATAAGAGGAGGAGCAATCTTTGCATTTGGCCGTCAGGCGACCGTGATGCACTACGTACCTGGAAAAGCGGCACTAGCCGCCGGTGATGGCCGCGATGGGCGTGGCCTGGACGCGGAGGGAGCAGCGGGCGTTGATTTTTCCTCTTCCTGGAAAAGATGAGGGAAAAAGACGCGCATCTCCTAATCCCATACGTGCGTGTATGTGTGCTCTGTCGTCTGACGAAGCACAGGCATCTATGCACTGCTTGAGACAATTTGGAGAGATCAGTGGGAAGATTTGACGAGCGTTGCTGTCTCTGTCTGGCTTTATCGTCAGGCGCGGGATGCGTAACAATGACAGGATCCACAGGCGACGTTTCCCCCTCTGCATTGTTAGCGGTGTCACTAAATAAAAGGGCAGGTAAAGGGTGTTATGGGCACGGCTCTGAAAAATGTGTTGGCTGCGCTATAGAGAAACAAAAGTTCATCGTCTGATGTCTAAATTATGAGGAATATAGAACAGGTGTGGAGGTGAGGGGTGGGCATGATGACCGACTTACGTAGATAATTGATTTAGCTGAAACTAACACCAAGGGAACTGTGCTGCACGACTGCATGGCCGTGTTTCAGTTTATTTTGCCTGGACGCCATAATATCAGTCTAGACAATTTGGACAAGCAAGAAAAATAAACCACCAGGAAATAACGAGAAGAAAAGTGATTCTTTTGTTAACGTATGCATTCATTCACGCAAGATTCGATCAAATTGCACATAAGCTTACATACATTACTATCATATATCGTGTTACAAACTAGTCCAATGTAGAACGAGGTGAAGGTGGCTAGACAGTATAAAAAAATCTGAATAAGTGTTGAGAGGGAGCCTCAGTTCGGTAGCCAGCGTTTAGCCAAAATGAATCGTCTTTTTTGTGACGAAGACAAGTCATCTTGAAACATTGTCTAGCGGATTGAGGTCCCCCCTTGAGCCTTGTCTGGTTTTCCTTGGCTTTAGCTTGTCTAGTGTTTTAGAAGAGAGGGCACTCGATACTGAAGAAAAACTGAATACTTTAGAAGTATATGGGTGTAAAATTGATGAACAGTTTAATTCACTGATAGTGTGATGATGAGTTGATTGATATTTTGACAGGCATTAGTTCAGTGATTTCGGTCGATATTTGGTTTGGTTTGGTTTGTGGGGTTTAACGTCCCAAAGTGACTCAGGCTATGAGAGACGCCGTAGTGGAGGACTTCGGAAATTTCGACCACCTGGGGTTCTTTAACGTGCACTGACATCGCACAGCACACGGGCACCTTGCTTTTCGCCTCCAACGAAAAGCGGCCGACGAGGCCGGGATTCGATCCCGCGTCTTTGGGAACAGTAGTCGAGCGCCGTAACCACTGCGCCACCCCGTACTATCTGGAAGTGGATTGCTGGGTTATTCACTGTTCGTATTTCGCGCCATGCAGACAAATTAGTGGAAGCATTTTCAATGTAATATTCACTTTTCAATGACCACACAACTTCTTTGTGTTGCCAGTCGAGCGTTTTGCACGGTGATCGCAGTGTGCACTCGCACTTGTATATGAGCACGCCGATTCTTGTCACAGCGCTTGGGATACGCTGTATACACGAGAATTACGGTCGTCTGAACCAGTATACCGGAGTATACTGGTATCCATATCCATAAATCTCCATATCCATATCCATATTGTGTTCAAGTAAATCGGGCTAGCAATGTCACTACTTGAGGCAGTTTGGCGTTTATTGGTAGTGGACCTCTTCTGAATCGATGGTGGCACGCGTTGACGGAAGCGGTTCATCGTTAGGGGATCGCTAGATCAATTGCGAATGAGTTCGGAAAATCTGTTTCTTATTACGAATTAACAATGATTAAACGCCAAAGGCTTTCGTTCAGCTTGCAGGCAGATCATTATTTAGGCTATAGAGTAAGACGAATCTAGTCAGCTGCGTCACTTATTTAAGCTGTTTCAAGCGCGGCAAAACTTAGCTCTAGTTTTCTGTATTGACTCGAGTGAGGAGAGGATGGGAGTGGGACAAGGAAATTTTACCCCTTTCTTGGTTTTTGCTGTCAATTCAGTGGTGCGAATGCTGATAGTTATTTCAAGCGCATGCGCAATAAAATGCTTGGGGTGATGCGACGGACGTGAGTGCAGCAACAGAGCACAATTTTTGTCCTGTCGCCCAGTAATGTTTACCCATAACAGCTGTAAATTTCACCACGTCTTTCGCACTGCTTTCCTCGTTAATGGGTTTTCTGTCTGCCGATCGAGTATATAGAATCGCTTGTAGTTTGCTGCCACTGTCTTCGCCGAAAGTTGCGGCAACGGGCCTTCAAATTTACTCCCAATCCTCTTCCTACGCACTTCGTTTTGCCTTTCATCCCTTGCGTGTTTTTGGAAAGCATGAAGGCGCATGACAACTGGGTGAAAATATATCTCGAAAGTTTCAGCCAACATTTTGTGCTGAGATTCTTTTAGAATGCGCCATCGAGGTTTCCACATAGAGAGGCCGCCGCTCATCACGGCGTGCTCAGCGACCTTTCGTGCAATTCACCTCCTGACCTCTTCTCACCGTACATCGCCGAGCCCCTGGCCTTCGTGCCCTTGTAGCTATTTTCCCTCCGCCCATTACTCTGAGGCCGCCTGGAACGAGACCCTGTCCATGGTTGGCCTCGAGCGGCATCGCGGCCATGTTTATATGCCGCTATGAATACAGCTATTTGCCCGCTGTTTCACGATGTTACAGTACTAAGGAATGCGTGATAGGGAATGCATGATAAGTGACGGAGGACCGGGTACTTTTCATCCTTCTGTGCCGCTGTGTAGCGCCATCCCATGCGCGAAACTAAAATATAGCAATTCATTAATGCATTCTTCGTAAAAAAAAAAAAAAAAAAAAGAGGTCCTGTATTTCAAGCTGCTGATTTAGCGTGTTGACGTTGTTAAAATGGCGATTTGGAAGCAGTCATTTAAGACCGATGCAGATTTGGTGAGACCGGTCTTCAAATGGTGCACTAAGCATGAGTTCTCATTGCTGACGGCAAAGAAGCTAGAAGTAGTAAATAAATCTAATTATCTTTCCATTAATTTTTTTTCGTGCTTCTAAGATCGTCACGTGGTTATCAATACAAGCATTTAGAGATGCTATGTGACTAGGCCCATGGATGACCCCAAAACTAGCTGGCAACGTTTACTATACTTCTCCTACGTCTTTGCTGTAATCGATCACAATGACTTCCAAAAAGGGGGCCAAGCTAGGGAGTCGGCAAAGAAAAAAAAAAGTTTTTTTTTTAATGGAATTTTTGCTGTGCTGCCCAAGGGAGGACGCGCTGCGGTCCGCAGGAACCACGCCCAAGCAGGAAACGCGCCAGCTAATCTGGGTGCCGGGCAAAGAGAGAATTAGTGCGCGTCTATCGGTCGGCAGCCTGCCGCCGGTGCGGCGCCCAGCGCGCATTTCGGAATCGCGCAGCAATTTCACCTTTGCTTTCGCAACGTGAACAAAACTAGGTTTTTCTGATCCACTCCGCAAACTCCTAAGCATTGCTATAAGATCGAGCGAGCGCTTCCCGAAGTACTTTCGGCGGAAATGAAAAAATGTGGAATTTTTAAGCGCCCGGAAGTGAAACTCTCAACTCGGAAACGCTGCGGTTAAATGCTGCAGAGTCTAAGCTTAGCACGCACAACGACGAACTCTCTGGACCTGACGGTGGCTGCTTCGCGGTCAGCTGGCCTCATTGAAACGCGCGAACGCACCGATAATAAGGAAGACGGTCCGGTTTCCTCATGGGTCTCTGGAACCTGGGCGTTTTTTAGTCCGCACCAGCAGGGCTTGCTATATGTGCCTGTTTCTTATTATGCTTCCATTGGTGCAAGCGAGTTAATGCTTCGATACTTCGGCATTGGAACGATTTGAACCGCACAGTTGTTTCCAACGTGCATTTGCTGAGTTGCTTCCAACGAAACCAGTGCAATATACTAGTTGTTGAATAAGTACTCACCAGAGGTTCACTCGTATAATCACAGGCTTTGTGTGGAGCAGCGTTGCCAGCGAGATTTATGGATGTACCCGTCCTCTCCTTTCTTCTGCATAAGTGGGTAGTAAGGCTGTCTTAAGAACGGTGTCACTCGTGAATACTTGCCGATGTTATCTTATCGAAAGTGTCACTCCGAGGTTCGTTTTGTAGAAAGTGAAATAAAAGAGCCTAAAAGGACCTGCCACTGTTGAGGCAAACGTAAAAATGTCCACAGACTCTAGGATAAGCCACGTCGCTGGATGACGTCTTTCGGCACGCCCTAGGCCGTTCGAGTTGGATATGACCTCGTTGGAGCGAGCCCCTAATCACGTCTGATCAAATTGCGCAGAATGAGTTGTTAATCAGGTCATCTCCGTTGCGAGAGCGCATTGCCTTTCCGTTCGTATACGCTGCGCGTGATGATATTTCAGCGCACGGTGCGCATTCAGGCGCGAGAGTGCGGCCTCGACATTGAACTACTCGCTTTCATTCGGAGCTCGAGGGCAGCTGGCAGAGAGTCGGCGTAGTACCATTGCGCAGGCAAATTACCAAAGCGCGCATGTATGCACGTGTTTAAAAGTCGCGACATTACGGAGCCTTAACTCTTTTCTGGGCGAAGACCGAACCAAACTAGCGCTGCGTGTCTCAAGGCCTAATTTCAAACATCCGAGACGAGCAGGAGAAAGAACGAAGCAGGGCGGCCTACCTGGACCAGCAGGACAAAAAGGGACGACCGGTCTTCTCCGCTCAGTACGGGAACCGGCGAGCTTTGAAAACGAGCACGACTGCAGAACAGCGCCGTAGGTAGGACCGGAGCACTTTGGTCGCACACAACTGCTATAGCCGGCAGGGAGCAAGGAACGGAGATCCGGACAGATGAACAGTGTCCACAGCGGGATGAAGGCGACGACGACTTGGGTGAAGACGCGACGACGCGCGTCGTTGACTGATTGCAAGAAGGAGGCGTCCGTCCTTCCCGGCGCTGCTTGAGGTCCAGCGGGCTGCGGCGTCGGCTGAGATTCGGCCGGTCCCAAGGGCGGCGTGCTTTCTTCAGCCGTTCCCCCCCTTGCCCGCGTGGCCCCGTTTGGCCCAGTTTGGGGGCGACGCGAGAGTTTTTTCCCCCTTGGGCACCCACCGAGATGGGGAAAAAATAAAGAAGGAGCTAAAGCGGTGCAGAAACAAAGCGTCTGGCGCGTGACTCCTGCGCCGGATTCCGTGTACCCGCTCTTGCTTTCGTCCCCTCCACTCCGCCCTCGCCCACCTGCCACTGCCGCCGCCGCTTTCTCCGCACTCTTCTTCCCAGGAAAACCACCGCTTGACGCCGCCGGTCGAACCGTCCGGGGTGTCTGTCGTCCGCGTAGCGTGTGACTCCGAGTTTTCCTGCCATCGACTTGACTACCGGTCTCCGGAGTGGACCATGGTCCAGGACAACCTGTCCTTCAGGACTGATTTGGGAGGCTATCTATCCCTGCCACGTATAGGACGGCCATCACTACTACGTGGCTCGCCTCGGTGCGTTACGAAAAAGGGGGCCCACTTTCGTCGTCAGCGGGCAAGAAGAGATAGTAGTCGCCGGCGCCCCCGTCTGCTCTTGGCTGTTGGCTCCAATGAGCGCGTTCGCTGGCCCACGTATGCGCCATACTCCTTAGGAAAGTCGTCTTCTTCGTTGGCGGCGCCCCAGCGGGCACCAGCTGCCACCAGTGTGCGCTGCAGATAGGGCACGTGCATGCTGCTTGGACGACCACACGGTTTGCTAGCTGGTAGCGCTTCCCTCCAGGCAGCCTCCTGCCCGCTGCAGGAAATTTTATAACGGCGCTATCGGAGCGGAGTCCCCTGGCCCTCAAGTCGGGCCACGTGCCCTCTTTAGTATACGCGGCATGTATGCGTGCTGTGGAGCCTTGCAGAGGTTGTCACCCTACCATAGACGCGGTCGCGTAAAACCTCGCGCATACGTTCGCCGGGCCTCGGTTACGTGGTTTGTGCTCCGTGTGCGAAGCACACGTATACTGTTAGCGAAATCATGCTGCGTCTCCTGGCATCGATTGCGTCACACTTATGCAGGGTTAGACACGATAGTTAACAAACAGGCCAAGAAATGAAAACAAAAAATGGCCTTTTTTCGAAGTAGTAGTCCGTGCTGCGCGATATTAGACTTTCAGTTTGATTATGATGGTCAGATCCGATGAAAGAACCATCGCTTTAATATCATGACCGCAGTACAGAATGATTTACGTGACCTAGGCCTCAGCAAAAATCAACTTAACCGGGGCATAGGGCGAAGCGGGCCGCCTTACAGCCCCCTGATATACTGACTGGGCTTTTGGTAGACATACATGCTCTGTCCATGCAAGCACCCCTACCCCTCCCTCCCTCCCTCCCTCCCTCTCCCTTCCCGCCGTACAGAAGATTCGTGTGGGTTCTCTTCGACAACTTATCCTGGCTAAGTTCGAAGATTTCACGAGGTTTGGCAGGATATTATTCTGAATGGCGCCATGTAACATGTTCTACCTTAGCCCTCGCTAGCTTTCGCTCAATTTTAGCACCGTGTTCTAAAGAATTAGCTGGCTCAAGAAGTTTTGCTGAAACGTAATACCGGATCAGCGCCATGAATAATCGTGTTCACTCGACTAAAATCGATACTGTTCCTTTGCGGGCACCGTTCAGGCTTCAGCTGCCGTTCTGTCAGTTATGAAGTTGCGCTTTTCCACTCGCTATTATAGCTCGCCCTGGCAACTACTTTCCTTAAAGATTAAAGAAGTAGCTTTCACAATGCAATCAGTGGAGGCCGTAATGCGTTTTTTTTTTTATGGCTTTATACGTGAAGGTGACCTTTGTTTTCCTCCTCTCCCTTCTGAAAGCAGGCGGCCATGTATATCTTTCCCTGAAAATTGGTTGTCGCTTCTAGGAGCTTTCCGTTCGTAAAGAATGCACAACACAACTTTATACTCGAAATCAAGTGCAGCTGCCTAAACGCGGCGAATAGCCCATGCTAGTCATGCAAACAACTTAGTCGATTTAGCCCTAACCGCCTGTCACCGCTCTTCGTGCTCTTTTTTTTTTTCTTTTTTTATTACCCTCTTACGGTCACTCTTTTTTCAACTCCTCACTTAGTTCGACGACCAGGGCGATTTTCGAGTAACTGTCCAGCAGCTAGGGTTATACCTGACCGACTCTACACCTAGCCACCGCGAACAGTTGCAAAGCAGGCAAAGTATAGGCAAAACTAAGCGGCGCTGCTTGCAGGCTGGACGACACGGCAGAGCGCGCGAAAGTTATTTGCTACTGCTGGGCTTGAAACTGTGCGGAAGTCCTCGATGGCATTGCCTGCGTCCAGATAGGGCTCTCCAAACGCTCGGCCTGCGCGCGTACCTGACCGAGAGCGGAACTGCGAGAAAGAGGGGAAGGTGGGTAAGAACGTGGTGCTCGTTTGGATACTATGCACCGGAAAGGAGCGACCAGGAAGTGCTCGTCCTGGCCAGAGCGGTTTTCTTTCCGCTCTTGGTGCGCATGCCAGAATCGGCTGCGATCGGGCTGTTAATCTATTACGTCAGAGCACGAAAGTTACATGTCGCTTCCGGTATATAAAGAAGAGGAGAAGGAGGAGGAGATGTGGAGGTGAAAACTGAACAGGAAACGCTTCGGAGTGCTGGTACAGCCAGGGCTTTGGTATGCGATGTCGACGCGAGCAGCTGGTTCCCTTAAGGTTTACTAAAAGTCCCAAAACAAGAGAAGTGACATTGCTCACGTGCGTGTATTTTAGTCAGTGATGACCATTTACGTGAAAATATTGGTGAAAACGTCTGTATGATTACGTAAGGCTCACTGCACGTAACCCTTACTGCGTCTTATTAATCTCATGAAGGGTTGCTCAGTGGTCAGTGTAGTGTCTGAAAGCATCTTCTTAGAAACTACCGCGCTACATATGCTTCTAAAAAAAAAAAAAAAAAATCACATGTAATATAGCTGCATGTCACAGGAAAACCCATTTGTTGGTATTCCCAACAAAATACATTACCCAATCACAAAGACGCTGCTGGATTCAGGTCACGAATGATCTGGTGGAAATTTCCTTACGCGCCGTTCCCTTTTGATTCATTGAACTTTTGGTTCTTTCATTCGGAATATGGCTGCACCAGGCTATAAAGAATAAGCAATGAAGCTCTTTAAATGTGAGACGATGGTTT
The DNA here is from genome assembly GCF_055883805.1 of Amblyomma maculatum. Taxonomy (NCBI): domain Eukaryota; kingdom Metazoa; phylum Arthropoda; class Arachnida; order Ixodida; family Ixodidae; genus Amblyomma; species Amblyomma maculatum. Next base: position 326,296,694 of record NC_139344.1, on the reverse strand, counting down.
CCACTCGCAGAATATCTTGTAGTGACGGGTTCTTCTCTTCTTGCTGTAACTATATATTGTAGTAGCTGTTTCCTTATGGACGAGCTGCACACGAGCAACATTAATTCTTTTACTGCATTTCTTTCACGTGGTTATCGGCTTGGCATAGTGTAACGACACCGCACCAACTTACGTGCAGTGGGCTGTATTATCGCCCCAGTCGATGCGTATTCCTTGAGGAAAACGAAGGAAGTCATGCGCTCGCACAGTTAGAATACCCAGTTTCTGAGTCTTTTGTTTCAACGCTATTTTCTAGCTGCGTCTCCTCTTCCACACCTTGTGTTGCTTCGCTCCCATCCTTTGCACTGTCCTATAAGGTATACAACCATGTTGTTCATAACAGAATTTGCGAAGTACATTATAAAAGGCCTGCTATTATTCCAGGTTAAGTACATTAAGAGATAGAAAGCGTGCAGAGTGGGTCAGAGAAATAACTCAAGTTTACGACATTCTAGTGGAAATTAAGAAGAAGAAATGGACATGGGCAGGACATGTAGTGCGAAGAGAGGATAACCGATGGTCGCTGAGGGTAACAAACTGGATTCCAAGGGAAGGAAAGCGTAGCAGGGGGCGGCAGAAAGTTAGGTGGGCGGATGAGATTAAGAAGTTCGCAGGGGTCAAGTGGATGCAGCTAGCACAGAACCGGGTTAAGTGGAGAGATATGGGAGAGGCCTTCGCCCTGCAGTGGGTATAATCAGGCTGGTGATGATGATGATGATGATGATGATTATTATTCCAGGTTTCAAAATTTACAATATTTTGTAGCTTTTTGTGAACTTTCGTCTCCCGAGTTACATGTTGAAGGAAAAATATGATTAAAAGGCCAGGCTGGATTGACAGAAAAAAAGCACGCGGACCACATACCGAAGGAAGCAAGATTCGACAACAGTGTTTGTCGGCTGTGGCACATCAGCGTCCGTGGTATAATATCCGTCCAGAAATGCGGCCCTGTTAGGGCATCCCGCCATGAAATTGCAGGCACTGTTACTTGTACCACATCGGAAACACTAGAGGGGTGCGGCCTTTTCATTAGAAGATCGCCATCTGCTGGCTGTATTTTTTCTTACGTTCATCCATAATTACCTTCAGCGTCCCGATTTCGAAACTTTGGATCGTTGCTTGTTAATATCGTTGGATACTGCATTTTAAATCGTGCGACATCAATTCAAGAGCTGATATCGTTTAGTGATGGCCTGATCTGCACGGGCGCAGCGCCGCGAAGTCCATCAGCGCGTTATTAGCCAACATATATGCAGAATTTAAGAATACGTCGCCAAAGCATCGAGTGAGCGGTAACCTGGTTCGTATTAGCCTTAGGTTATACGACGAACAGCGACATTGTTCCTAAATGTTGAATGAAAATGAATAAGGACAGAACCTCGCTGTAGCGTTGCTGACATTTTTAAGTCTACTTGAACACCGATAACCGATCGGTTGAAGGATAACCGATGGTTATCAACAAGCTGGATTCCAAGGGAAGGAAAGCGTAGCAGGGGGCGGCAGACAATTAGGTGGGCGGATGAGGTTAAGTTCGCAGTGGTCAAGTGGATGCAGCTCGCACAGGACCGCATTAATTGCAGGAATATGGGAGAGGCCTTCTTCTCCCTGCAGTGGGTATAGTCAGGCTGAGGATGGTGATGATGAACAACATTTTTTTTTTTTCAAGCTCACTTGTACGAACATTGGTTCAGCGATAAGGCTCCGCTCTCTTTCGGTATATATTTTTCACTTTCTCTAGCTTGAGTTGCGCGTACGAAGCGCGCTCGTTCGAATGCGCGCTGTCGGTATATTTATGTTGCGGGACTGGGAAAAATAGTGAAGAGAAACTAGCAACCTATTGTCTCTGCTACCAAGACAGAGTAACTATTTTGACACTTGATGTGTGGTATTCATATGTATAAAAGCGAGATATTTTGAACGTACGATTATTGCTTGTTTTTTACAATTTTAGACCTCGCGGTAAGTGCACCAATCCCTACAGACACAGATAAAAAGTAGTATGGATATTACAGAAATAAAGTTGTCATCGGGAAGGAGAGAGAGAGAGAAAGAAAGATACAAGTTTGACTGTTACCAGCCCACTTCGCGTGGACGAGAAACGTTTCTTTGGACACTGCCCCATAGAACCCCGTGATGGTCGTTGAACTTGTCGCGGGCGCACTGAAATGCTCATTTAAAAACGCTCCCACAAGTCTCAGTGTTGTCGTCCATCTGTTGATTGAGGTTAGCCAACCTCCGCTGCCAGGTAGCATGCGAATATTTGTTGAGAACATGCACGGCTTGGTGTACGTTTAACAACAACAACAAAAACAAAAAGCACCATTCTGTTTGGCACGCCTTCCTCTATCCCGGTGATGGTATATTCGTGGCGCAACTGCTATTTCACCTGTACTTTCTGTTGCTCTCAACAAAAACACGATATGGCTCACTCACCTAATTAACCTGTCTCCGTGATGTGCAGCTTCTGGGAGAGTCTTGACACGACGCGGGATGAAGGACTCTGCGTAGAAGCACTAATGAACCTGGAAGCTCTTTTCCGATTGCGATGATTTGAATACGCGTTCCTCGCATCGCTCCGAATATGATGGTGCCTCATCCGCCAAGGCCTAGCTATATGTGGAAACGTGACGCACTTAGATTGTGCGCTTCGAAAATTTAGAACGTGTTATCCTTGGTTAACCCTCGCTGCCTATGCACTGCGTCTGCATAGCGGCTATATAAGGAGTAGGTGTCCAGCAGAGCCTTCTTGCAAGATGACCGTCGGCGTCGTCGCAAGAGCGTCAAGTGCGAAATCACGTCAGGGCATTCTGTTCGGCAACTCGAAATAACGCGAGAGGACATGCGATAAGAAGAAAATATTCAGCCTAATGCACTTCTATTTGAGAGCTGCATTATCGGATGCTCTCAGCTCTTGCTGTCACGTCACCGTCTTTGCTGGCGCGCTTTAATTCTTTGTCGGCATCGAAGACTTCCGCCGCTGCACTTCCTATAGGTCGTCGAGACCCTACATTTGGAAGGGTGTGGTCCTAACTAGCGATATTCTAGTGCCCTAGCTGTGTGAGGTCATTTAACACGTTCTAACTATGTCGAAATGCCTTTATGAGTTAATGAAGGCCGTTGTTGGCTACTTCACTTGCTCGATTGCCATCGAAAAGTTGGTTGCAAAGTACGAACGGCATATGTCAAACTTCTTCGCCACTGACAGCGCTGTTTCATCGCTATCGATGTGGGAGCCCTGTAATCAGATCACTGGGTAGAGATATACAGTGACGTTGCTTACCCTGGCGGTGGTGTTGTTAACTCTAACATTGATGCTAACCGATCCATCTTGCGACGTGCCGTTTCGAAGGCTGTAGTCTATAAAAGTTAAATTCTTGAAATGAACTTATTTTCTTCCCAAGTCGGCACATAGACCTTTCGTTCCAAGAGCAAAGCTCTGGATTTGCTTTGACTGCACTGAAGGAGGGATTTACAGCAGATTGGTCCGGTTACCAGCAGAGCTATATAGAAACATATTTGCATACACATCTGAACGACACCGACCGTCGAGTGAGACGGGAATGCAAAAAAGGTGCACGCGCACTCCTCGCACCTCGCTTGGTGGGTTTTCTTTCTTTGAAAAGATGCCGGACACATAAAAGGTCATTATGTTTATGCGCACATGAGTGCCTCATTTTAAGCACATTGCGGATCGGATATCTAATTAGTCTACACGTTCAGAATTAAAAACTAAATCCAAGAGAAAGAAGGTTTTAAAGAGGTGCATGAGGTTCTCCTACCGGGCGCCTTGGCCAGACTCCGTTTGTGTGTGTGTTGTTCGGGCAGTGGCGTTGGTCAGAGCGCGAAGAGGAGTGGCAGGCGCGCTTATATAGAAAACCGGCGAAATCGTGGAAAGGGTGACCCCGTTGGTGGCCGCTGTCCGATATGTCGCCAGCGCGGGCGGCCGCTCCTCGCCGATGGGGACGCTTGGGCGCACCACTGGCACACTTGCACGCTTGGGCTGCGCGCAATTCGTGCGACGCCACGCGCCCTCCTGCGCGCGCGTGGTCCAGCTGGCCGGCCGGTGCTCCCGCGACATTGGCCGCCGTGGCGCCGTCGACGCTTCTTCTTCCGCTGGACACTCGCCTGGAGGCACGCTCGAAAAGGCTGGGCGATTCTTAACTGCCCGAGGGTCTATGCTGCTTCGACTTTATTGCTTGGCACGTGGGCTCTAGGAGGAGGGCGCTTAGTCGAGTAAGCTTTCGTTCAGTCGGATCATGACGAACATGTACATGCACTCAATTGCGTGGCAGTTTCAAAAACACAATGACCGCGGCATTAGGGGCTCTGCGGAGTCTCAAGGTGTTCCTTGTCCGTTGGCTTGGCACGTTATAGCCGAAAGCTCCACGCCTTCTGCCTAGTAGAATACCAGCCAGAAGGGACATCCGGGCAAGAGACGCGGCGAGCCAAAAGGATTTGTCATCGATGGTCCTATAACTGGAGTGGTCATGGAATTGACCACGACTGAGAGATGATGCGTGTCGCATTACGATTATCATTGCCACTTCTGTGCCGTAAGGAGCGCGATGAGACTGCGAATTATTTTTCAGTGATATTCAGAACAACATTAAAAACACTATTTCGCCGATGTCTTCGAGAGTTTTCGATGGCGTTAAAACTGTATCTGGCATTGTGCCTCTTTCCAGACGCGCACACTTTGATAAAATTGGGATATGATTAGAAGGTGAATAAGGGAAATAACAAATAAGTACTCCCACGCTGACAACACCCTACGTTCTTTTGAATCCTGTTGATGTAGTTCGTGTGACTGTCCGCACTATTGAAAAGTGACAGACTGTTTTCGGCCTAATACTTGACCTTGTTGCTCTATTGGCGAAGCGTCCTTGAAAGATTACGTGTGGATCAATGCAGTGCATAGAACCCGGAAAAGGCGACAGGAGAAACGCTGGATCTCAGTGTTGATGAGAAGACCTCCCCTTTAACGTGCAGACCACGTTACTACTAAGCTGCTTGGATCCCTTTATTTGCTGTGCTAATCAATCGCTGATTGAAGGTTTCGCGGTGTCGTCGAGTAGCGTACATCATTTAGTTTGGTTTGGTTTGTGAGCTTTAACGTCCAAAAGGACAGTCAGGCTATGAGAGACTTCGATCGTAGTGGAGGGTTGCGGAAATTTAGACCGCCTGGTGTTCTTTAACATGCACTGACTTCGCACAGCACACGGGTGCCTTGCTTTTCGCCTCCATCGAACGAAAAGCGTCCCCCGCGGCCGGGATTCGATCCCGCATCCTTGCACACAGCAGTCGAGCCTCCTAACCACTGCACCACCACTCATTTATCAAGATACTAGCCGTGCGCGTGCATGTCAAATGTGCATTGAGAAGTTCCAACTAATATTTTTTTTGCTTTTCGTATTGCGTGAATAGCGAGCCTGTGGGAGTAATTCACCCCCCCCCCCCCCCTTCCCTCCTCATCAACACGCGCACATACTTGCGCCGGTCGCGTTGTCTTCGGGGCGTTCTCTTCTGCACTAGTTTTCAGAGTTTCAGAGACGAAAAGATTTTCTAGTAACAGTTAAGTGACTGCGACCGTAGCACACCGTGTGCGCCTCTTTCGAACCAACCTTCGCACCCCTTTGTTTATTTTTCTCTGGGAAAGGGAAAGAAGAGAGCGACAGCGACAAGACGTTTAATAAAAAACGACGGGGGTCATCCCATCATTCGAACCGATAGATAAAATTGCAAAGCTGTCTTAAACTCAGAAAAGGTGCGAAGTTGCAGAATGACATGAAGATGAAGATGCTTTGAAATAGCAACACAAAATTTTGATCACGATCAGCAGCTTGGGCATCTTTATTATTGGATCATATGTGACAAAGTCAGCGCCTGTCTCTTTTCTGTCCGCTTGTTCTGCGCTGTTTTGTCACAAACTTTTGGGCTTCTTCATTGGACCCTCTGATTCCTCTGATTAGCATCTCATTCAATGATATGAAAGTTTGTTCTTACGCAACCCACTCTTTTCCATTTCTGCTTGGGCGCTCTCTCCGGGGAAGGAAGTCTTAATCATTCTGCGTTCCGCCTGGCGCTGTTATATCTCCTCCCACGCATTTCAGGTTTTCCGTAGAATCAGCTTACTGGTTCCGCCAAACTCCTATAACGTTTTACCACGAGAACAAGAGTGAAGCGAGCCTTTAGGAGACCTAAGCAATATGGTTCTCACTTTTTTTCCGGGAAACGCTGGCTTCCGAGCGCGTTTGCACTTGCGTGTCGGGCAATGGCTCCTATACAAAAGTTGGCTCGAGTCGTCGTCGTCGCCACCGCTGCTGCTGCCGTCACGCGCGTCTAGTAGTGCGGGTTCGCGTGCGAGACGCTTCCTCTCGGGCAGTTTCCACGCTCTACACCGATGTGTGTCCGCGGATGCCCCCCCCCCCCCCCCCCCCCTCATTGCTTTCTTTCACATATGCATTCCTAACGATGCTGTTACCGTTTCTTCTGGCTTCCTTTTTACTTTTCGGCCGCTGTTCCTCGACTTGCGAATGGACTCTCGCTCTGAACCGTTTTCCTTTCCCGGTCGCCTTCGGCGAGCAACATTTTAAGCACTCTTTTTCCACCGTCTCCTTGCGTGCGGTCTACAATTGTGGCTGCGTAGCTTCGCTGTCTATATACGTGCGTTTGCGGCGCCGGGCTAATTCCTGCATGCTGGGACTGGAGTTCGACCAAGACAGCAGAAACAAAATGAGAAACAGAGACAGAGAAAAGAAAAGTGAAACCCTCGTTAAAAAGGTGCGACGCCTCTCGTATGGCTTCCAAGCGGGCATGCGCTGTCCCGGTGAACTTGCACGAGGACAAAATGCAAGCGCTCCCGCGCAGAGCGTTCGTTGGCATGCCGGGCCGTGAGGTCGCAATTTGTTTGCGAAAACGGAGTGTGTGAGAAGAAACAGGAAGGGGGAAAACACGAAAGGCACGGGGTTAGAAGACGAAGACGAAGCGTCGATTGCGTTTTACAACGACAATGCATTCTTGGCTTGTACAAGTGAGGCTGTTGAAGCGAAGTGCGAGAGTCATCTAAGGCTCAGGAGAAACGGAAAACATGAACGAAGCGAGAATGAAGGAAAGGAAGATAAAAACAAAGGAAGGCAAAAGAGGTAAGAAGAAAATACGACGCCTAGCGCAGCGCGCCTTTAAACGTGTCCATGTTTCTGTCTTAGCCCGTGGAATGTGCTGGCTTGGGTTTTACGGCGTTGTGGGAGATCATGCGCCTGTTAAATGGGCTTGCGTGAATGGGGCAGAGAGGAGATGATGAGGTCGGCGTTACTGCATTCTTAAAATCTTGGTTTGGCGTACAGTTACCTGTGTCATGCGCATTGTGCACTGTATTTATGGTACAGCTTGTTTAATAACACGCGGACAGTACCCACGTAGTACCTAACATTAGAATGAGAGGTTATAAAAATGTTATGGTTGAAGTTTTATTTTGCTCTGGTACTTTATATTTGAGATAAATGTATCTACAACGTTACATATTAGACCGAAAACGTTAGTTTAACATGCGAAGTAAACGTTTTCGTAACGCTGACTTTTATATGTTACTTTAATGTTATAAATTAACAAATAATATATGTTGTATCACATCATTATTTCACCGTTTTAATTATTTTGTATACTCTTCTTCACGTGATTACAATGTTTTGAACCATCACTATAAAAAACACTACAAATATATTTCAAGCACTGGGTACCAAAACTTTCCCACATGGTCTTACATCAACGATGTCCTTCGTCCAGTTGTACTTCGCAATAAAATCACTAGAAATAGTGACTACCATACATTGCATGCACAGCTGCGTTGTTTTATTGCAATGCCTTGCTTATTTTCCCCATTCGCCGCTATCACTCATGCGACACCCCTCAGTGTTGCTTATATAAGGTTGTTTCCATAATATTCGCCGGGAGCTGAATGTACGAGTTGCACGTTGGGCTATATTGCGGAGCCGGAGCTCTATCGTCCTAGTTATGTCTCCTTGAAAAACGTTATGTATATTTTGACCTGGCGGGCCCGCACCCTGCAACAGATATATTTTAATATATTAAGAATTTTCCATTTATGTTATATAAATGTTTATTTAATGTAAGGAAAAATCTATTTTAATGTTTATTTCAAGGATATTAGTAACATGAACCAATATAGAAACGTTAAAAATATCACACTAAAACACTGAATCAACATTGGACCTAAAAAAACTTGTAAAATTATTGTCAAGTTTCGCTGCTGCCTGGTTAGTTATCTCTAAAACTGCTAAGTAGAAGTTCAACTGTTCGATTTCAACAAGAACGCAAGCAAGCAAGCAAGCAAAAGGAGCGATACTAAAACGCGTAATTCATTTTCGAAACTCGGTCTTATCGGCACAGTTCGGCATTTGTAGCATACACGCCACAGCTAAATGGCCATTGAGCGGGAGTTGCACAGAGATAAAGGAGAAAATTAACAGTCTCCAGAAGTTATCAATCACCGGGAGCCTCCCAGAGCCAGTCTTTCCTGATCAGATAATTTCACAGGTAGCATGTAATGGTTGAAATAAGTGGCGCGGTTGTTCGTTTTTAAGTAGCACTGCGCTACTTTGCACTCCTTTACGGACTGGCAGCCCCTGTACCTCCTCGCGAAACGTCGCCTGCTAGCGCAGTTCTGTTGATTGTCGTCACTAGGGCAGCCTGCTTAGTTCAGTTGGATAATCTATAGCATGAAAGAGCGCCAATATGAAACAATGAGATAAGCCCCCCAAAAAGGTTGATGCTATGACTATGCCCTGATGGTTAAGCGCCATTTCCACCACTGTCGTCAGTACGCAGAACCGCGTGGGCTTCCGCCTTTCGCTCCATCAAGTGCAGAAACCCAACGTTAACACGAAAAACTGTTTTTAAAAGCCAACAACCACCTGCGTTTTTGTCTGACGTTTCGGCCGCAAGTGGTCAATTGTTTTTAAAAGTCTATAACATGCCTTTCTACAAACACGACTGTAAGGACGACTAGTTTTGCACTCTGGTAAGTCGAATCATTGGGCTGATAAAAAGCGTAGTGGGACGCTTAAGTATCATCATAGGTTGACGCGGTAGCATTGTCGTGCGGACAGTGTGCGTTAAGAAATGATCTTAATTAGTTGCTAAATAGTAGTACTTAATGGTGGTTAGTATTACCACGTAGTAGATCTGTGTAGTACTTATTAGTGCAGGTCAGCGGTGCTATTTTAAAGGACTACATTGCAGTGCTAACTAGTGGTCCTAATTGTAAGTAAATGTTGCTGTAACGCAATGCGTGGCTGTTGCCTTCTCTGCGGTACAATGTAATGCGGCATAACGTCGTGCCGTATAAGGCTACCGATGTCATGGTCGAATGCAACTAAAGTCTGCAGTAACCACTCCACATAATTCCTACGTGAGAGAAAGTAGTCCGCTTTTAAGGCTTTGCTGGTTAATGGTACTTGATACAATCAAATAATAAAATTGTGACGATTCTGCTTACTGTTTGGCAGAATAATACGTCGCCTACCACTGCCATAGCTAGCAACTGCTCTCTTTTTTACACTTTTATCATAATATTGTGTAAACGTTTCTATTGCAGCGTCTGCAGTACTGCTTTCTTGCTGACATTGACACTGTGCGAGGGTCAATGACGCATAGTTCACCTATACTAGGGCCACATTTGGGGGTATGCTTTCTCGGAATGCTGTTTACACACATTCCCCAAATCAACGTGCACGTAGGTTGTCGCGTGCGTGCTGGAACCTCACGCCAGCAGAGATTCCAAGAACGAAATGGAATTTGTATAAAAAACGGGCTCAGTCGTATTCTTCCGTTGGCAACACGGTTATATGCGCGCCTATAAATGTGTCAGCCGCATGTCACTGAAGCGGAAGAGAGATTTCTCTAAATAATTCGTGGAATGAAATGTACGAAATATTTCAAAACATCTAACGACAAGAGTTACATGGGCGAACTAAACCAACGTGCCACATTCACTTCCTCCGCAATCCGTGCTGATGGATGGTCCGTCATTGGCGGCTCTGTCGCAACAGCGTTCGCTTCGCGGCCTTTTACTGGCACAGGTCGCCTTATACTTGCGACCACGGCTTTCGGCATAGCTCTGCGTCTGTCCAGCCGCCGACAGTAGATGCCTTTCGGTTGGCCGTTGGAATGTCCCGCCGTTCTGTGTATGTCTTTGTTTCCCTTCATTTAAAAGAAACGCTGTGAACCGTGAGCGTGGCGCTTCGGTCACGTTTCCGACGTTTCGACAAATGGCAGCCAAGCAAGGTCGTCGGGTGCAGACGTGTCTCAATCAAGACTGACTGAGATACGTCTGGATCTCGAAATGCCGTGCTGCTTGCCGGAGCGGCAGAAATTCGGTGTTCTTTATCCTCATTCGAGGCTTTGCCATTGTGATGTTTGATGTTAGTTTTGTAAATTTTCATCGTCGTAAGCGTCGAAATAGAATGCATGGAATTTTTGGGAAGCTGCTTCCAGCGACGAACAAACGCCAACAAACAGTCGCTTTAGTGTGCAGCCCGATACCTTTCGCGCGCACCAAGTCGTGCGCTGCTGGTCAAGGCAAGATGATGTCGCCTCTGAGCTCTTGATGCAAAGAAACGTTGTCTTTAATCGTGGTGAAATCTGTTAATAGACCGAATTTATTCTACACTACAGCTTTCGACAAGCAAGATGGAATGATTCTTCTAATGGCGTGATGTAGTTTCCGTTTATCGCTTTGCGAACCAACTACGCGTTCTGCAAAAGCGCGCGCACTGTGCGCCCTGGTTAAGGCACTACAAAAGTTTACCTTTTTTTTTTTTTTTTCAGTTATTCCTGAGTGTTCGTATATTCCTCTTAAGTTCATTGCACCTACCTCGCCATTCTACAATATGGCCGTCCGTCCAGGTGTGGCCCTTGTCAAGGTAGTCTTTCCCTGACCGGTGATCAACTATCTCGCACTCTAGGGAACAAAAACTGAGTTCTAAAGGAGCGAAATTCATCCCTTGCTGCTTTATGTCGGGCGAAAAACATTGCCTTGCAGGATATACGAGGAGGTCAGGCACCCAGTTAAGATTTTTATATTTTAGTTGCTAGCTTTGACTGGTGAACGATACTGGGCAGTTGACTGACTGTGTGATCAATGGGTACATTCACTGCAAATTTTCCGTCAGATCAGTGGGTGATTTCATTCAATACTTCCTGTTGAGTAACTGATTGTTGAAATGATCGATCGTTCGAACAGTCGAACTTACTATTGACGGTCTTTCTAAACGGGAAAGATTACATTGAATGCGAGTTCGCTTGTGCTGTCTCGGGGCCTGTTTGACCTCCGCGCGTTGTTCTCTCTTCGCAGCTGGTGACCCTGTCAGAGCAGCCGGCTGGCGTGACGGTGCCGGGCCACCTGTCTCCGGCCGACTGGCGCAAGGTCCGCAGCTTGGCGCTCATCGAACTCACTGCACTCTTCGACCGACTTGGCATTACCTACGCACGCCGAAAGAACACGCGCCGGAGGACCAAAGGTTGGCCGCCTACTCGTCTCGGTCGGGCTAAAATTTCACTTTTCATAAACTGCGTGGAAATTCGCTAAACGTTATAGTTGCAGCATTCGGGGTACATCTGCCTTATTGGAGTAGTAAACAGTAATATACCCACGTGGCTAAACGCTGCTTTGAGTTTTACGGCACTGGATGTGTACAATATTTCGTGCTTTTTATGCCGCGTTGTCTTTCTTTGAACTGAAGTAACTTCGTGGTGATTTACCCTTTTGTTCTGTGCACACCGTGTTGACGTTCCGATTTCCCCTTGACTTTCTGTTTCTTCTGCTCATCGTTTCGAGCATCTCGGCGACTTTCTAATCGGCAATTGCTAGCCAGTCTCTTCCCAACCTTTTTTACCTTTTTTTCTTTCTTTTTGTTTGATAATAAGAAGAGTAAAAAAAATGACCCTATGAATTGTATGTATTCGCTGTATTCGTAGCCATATACTTATAGGGCTAGGAATAAACCGCTGTATAAAATAGAAATAATAGTTTTCATCGACCATCTACCGCGGAAGCCTAATGGTTAAGGCAATCGACTCCTTAAGCTCGTGACCAAATCGCTGCCGTGGCGGCTGCTTTTTGGGGGAGGAGGAGGAGGAAGATGAAGAGGAAAGTCAGGGAGGTTAACCGGTAAAAGAAACCGGTTTGCTACCCTGCACTGGGGGAAAGAGGTGAGTGGATATAAAAGTTGTGAGAAAGGGATGGGTGAAGTTAGTACAGTCACATCACAGACATGCCACATCACATCACGTCACAGTCATATCACATAACATAACAGCAAACTCATAGTCTTTCGATTAGGCCTGCGCTTTTCACAAAGCGGAGCAGTGCCTGGGAGGCCTTCACCGCTGAAGATCACCGTGGCCAGGGGCCTAAAATATTAATTTCAGTCAATGGGCGTCCATCTAGATGCTCCAGCCCACGGCATCTGTGCCAGGGGTCTGTGTGCTGTTCGATTTCAGGGCACGTTAAATACTTGCTGGTGGTGTAAATTTTCGGACCCCTCCACTACGGCAGCGCCTCAGCCTGACTCGCTTTGGGACGTCAAGAACTATTAACTTAAACCTGGGTTTCATCGAACGCACCTGAACCGCCAGACGCCGCAGATCACATCGCGTAAGCTGTCCTCGGCCAGGACTGAAAGGCAACGCATTTCTTGTCGCCCTGCAGAGAGCCTGCTGTACGGCGTGCCGCTGACGACCCTCCTGGAGCAGGACAACCTGCGACACGTCCAGGCCGAGCAGAAGGTTCCCCTCGTCATCCGGGAGGTAAACATGCTTTCCCATGCTTCCGCTTCCATGGGACCGTTATGAAGGTCCAGACAAGGTGTTTTAACGCGAAAGCGTTTCTTGGCTCATGGATGACGTGGACAAGAGATGTGGGCAGGATCTGTGACCATAAGATGTGTACATAACGGCGATAATAAGAAAGTAAGAAAAATATGAATCTTGTCCACGCCCGGACTCACACCACCATCCTTCTATTCCCGAGTCTAACGCGCAAACCACTACACTAGCCGGCTTCATGAGAACGAGTGCATAATTCTGCTTGTCTAGCGTATAAGGACGCCAGACGCCGTTGAGGGAAAAAACAACAGCGGCAGTCTTTCCCTAAAAAAAAAAAAAAATGGTTGAGAAAAAGTAAAAAATAAATAAGAATATATAGATATGAGTAGAAATAAAGTAATAAAAAAGTTTGAAAAAATGTGAAGTAAATGTAAAGTTGTAGACTTCGGATGAGCAACGAAACGCAGAACGCGCTAATAATGTAACTAGGCACGGAACTTCGCAATGCTTTCGCATTTCCACACATAAGGAGACTGAAGTGCACCCTTGTAAATGTTCTTTTTTATCACTGGTGCACGAGTGTATAGACACGGATCTCCCTTGGGAGATCAAGCGGCCGTGGTATCGATAATAAAGCAATGCGCGGAATTGGCAAGCGTCGAATTTGCCAAATGCAGTAAGGAGCACCATGTTCAATAGAAGAACGAAAGCGGCGCAGTCACTTGTTAGGCCACGAAAAAAAAAAAGAAAAAAAAAAAGCTAACTTTCGTGCATATCTAAAGTGGACCACTAGCATTATACAGCACCTTTAACAGAAAAAAAAAAAAGTATGCCCTTGGTATCATTTAAATTAATTACTGCGTTTCGTTACGATGTCATTCAGGATGTTACCAGCGCTAACCTATACTCTGTTTCACAAGCTGTTTGCAGCAGTACGAAAGATAACGTTGTCTTTACCTTTCATGGTGCTTCAAACAGACTGCCCCCCCCCCCCCCCCTTCCGCCCCTCCTTTTTTATTATGCAACAGAGCGCGTGCTGATAGCGCCCTGCCCTCTTTGGAGAGCATGCGGTAGCGGTCGAAAACGCCGTGCTGTCTTTGGAAAGAGTATGAGGTAGCTGGCGGATAGGTATACGGATAACCTTCGTTCTGATAAAACTGCGGTCCTCATTACACAACGCAGTGAGCTGAAGCAAACCTGCGGGCTATCATTGGGACCCCAGTTTTAGAGTTTTATATATAGTACATATGAAACAGAGAAAACTTCGAGGTTCCTCCAGAAAGGAACGAGGTCTATTGAAATGCGCTTTCTTTTCCCGGAAGGTGTCGGGACTTCAAACTACGCGTCTTGAAGGAAACGACCGGATTTGATGCATCACTGGTCGGTGCGCCCTCTGTGTTGCAGATCCTTGACCACCTGCGTCGCTGTGGGCTACAGGAGGAAGGCATCCTGCGCGTTTCCGGATCCGCCCTCAAGATCGATGTGAGTGACGGCGAATACACTCTACCTTACTTGTGCTGCTGTCAGATGCCAGAGAGCGCGATCAACTGGGCCTCGTTTGTCGCATCTGTGCATGAGGCAACTTTGTGTATTTTATGGCGCATATGTGTCCGGTATTTGTCCCTATGTATCGGCGCCGGTACTTCAATCACGTCGAACCGTTTTTCCCAACAGAGCGTGTTGTTCGAATCTTCCCCGGTACGATTTATTCTGGACGGTTTTATCAATACGCAGTTAATATGAAAACTTCCTCACTGCTTCGCTCGGCGACGTATGCGAGATGGAATGACATCTTTGAAGTCGGACAGGTTCAAAAGTTTTCGTTTCTTTTTTTTTCTTTTTTTTTTTTTTTAAGTTCTAAAACGAGCAGCAAACAGTGGGTACAGATCGTGCGGTGTGGGAAACCGTAATCAAGGCGTTCTGGGCAACATATGCCACTGAGTTCTTGTAGGAATGCGCATGATGAACAGTCCCACGTTCTACATACAGACTTTGATGGCTTCTTTCTAAACCACCCTTAGACAGTTCCACGTTGGAAAGTGCAAATAGAGGATAGTAGAACATATGGAGCGAGCTCGACATAGCATTTTGTTCGCACGGTTCTTTTGTCATTTTTTATCAGTACTCCTGCGTTTGGGTCTTGATCGTGGAGTTTATTTTCCGCCTTACCCATATTTTTTTTTTCTTTTTACGAGTGAAGCAAGTATGTGCGCTTTAATGTCCGGAGCTACACCTGACAAGGGAAGATGCCGTACAATGTAAGACGCGGCATTATTAGACCACCCGGGATATTTTTTTAAATTAAATTGCGCCAGCATCTCACAACTCACGAGTGTTTTTACATTTGCATACATTTGCATTCATCGGGATACGGTCGCCTTTGCCGGGATTCGACCTCGCGGCCTTGGGTTCGATGACCAGACTAAAGCCACTGAGCCAACTACCCGCAGCTAGTGTCGGTCGTTGCCAGGTTGCCTTTACGTTGCACTCCAAGTAATTGTTGCGAAAACACACAATGCGGCTTTCGCGGACAGTACAGATCCTATAGCTCGCAATGGGCGCGGTGCCTGGCGAAATCTAAACAGTTAAGTTTCAGCTTTTCGACATATATGCTGAGATGCGTGTTGATGTTTCCGTACAGGAAACATTCCTCCTCCTTCTGCCCCCCTTCTTCCACATTTTTCATATGTGAGAGGGCAACCGACAGTACGCTTCGGACGTCATGTTGATTTTTCTTACCTGTAAGAGTAACAGCTGACGGTCGAGTACAAACGCCGGTTCATGCTCTCGCAAGCGAGTTCTCTGTACATGCCGGGGCAACAAACCCCTGAGCGACAGTCCTGCCGGCGTCGCACGCGATCCCCTAACTGCGCTGGCTTGCCCGAGGCCATACTCCCAGCGTGGTCTCCCCTCGCCGCCTTCACGGTCATCGGTGCCGAGCCAAACTGGATCGTGTGTGTGCGCGCGCGCGTTTATTATCTGCGCGCAGGCGTGCCGCTTCCTTACCTGCGATGAAAGTCGACGCACTGTTCTGCCGTCGCTGCTACTCGGAGGACGGGGAGGATCCGCTGCCGAGCGGTCAAGGCGCGCTTCGCTGCGGCGGTGCTGCCGGGGTCCGGACGTCTGCGCGGCTAGAGGAATGTGCCCACAGTCGTCGGCCGTCGGTGGGCGCGCACATCAGATGGATTCCGTTTATCCTTCTGCCGTACCTTGGTGCCGAGAGGCCCTTCGTTCAGCAGTCGGCGGTCAAGAACCGGGATGGCGCGCGCTTGATTCTAGGCTCGCGAGCGCCCCACAAAAGCCGCGCCTTTCACACGCGTACGCGAAGCGCAGTTAAGTTTTTATAAGGACGCTGGATATTAAAGGTGTAGGGCTATATTGGGCCCTCGCTCGAAGTTCTTACCGACTGACAGCGCTTCAGTTTTTCGCTGCTGCTGAGTGTCTGGAAAGGGAATCGGTGTACAACATCTTGCTCGATGTGGGCAGAAATGCTGAAATTTTTTGACGCTGGAGGAATGCTTGCGGGTTCACGGTTTGCGCCGAGAAAGCTTTGAAGGCGTTTGTGGATGGATTGCGCAGCGCTGGTGAAAAGAAACGATGCCTCACCAAACATAAAAACGTATGCAAAATGCGAACCTGAAGTCACCTGTAACATAACGCTGACCTGTAGGAAATTGTTCATATGTCATACAGGAGATTATGTGAGCAAACGAATGATAGCAACAAGGAAAATTGGGCCGGAACAGGCGGTACCATCTTGCTTTGCACTATAGCAGATGCTCCGGCAAGTGTACCCTAGGTTTCGGAGATGTTTCATTTTGGGCAACGGAAAAACAGCCAAAGCACCCGACATCATTGAGGCCTTCTAGATAGCGGATTCATGTATTAGTTCAGCATCTGTAGCTCTTGGGATAAAGGAAATTGACATATCTTTTCTCGGCTACTTATATAGTAGGTCTTCTGTCCTTGCTTGGTTCAACGTGGCTGTTATCCGGCGGCGTGTTTACGATCAAATTTTCAGTTTATTCCAGCTCATGTTCTGTGCCATCGTCTGTTGAGTTTACGTCGTTTTTCAGCTGGCAGTGACCCCTTTAGAAAATAAATGCGCGCCGATTCACTCTATTTCTTAAGCCTCGCCCGTCTCAGTAGCGCTTTTTCTTTCCCTCTTCGAGCATGTCTGTAGAGCTCAGCGTGGTTCCGAAAATAACCCTACAATTTTCGGCGGAATCAGAGAGAGAAGCACTGTACAAATTATTTTCCGGTAATTCTTGAAGCATGTTCCGCGTGAAACAACGCTTGGTTGCACGATAGATTGTAGTACTGTAGCTTTAGCCTAGTGCATGATTCGACCGTTGGCTTTACCAGACTTTGAGGCTGGCTTGTTCCTTCAGGCTAAGATGTCTCAAGTCCAGAACTGTGATGCTCGCTTTTTCTCATTAGCCTGCTGCTTATAAACGGACGCCCCATATATTTTACAGCCCGGCTAAGTCAGCCATGCGAGCAGACTGCCGAAACCATACAGTATTTTTCTTGTTTATAGTAACGGTTTGTTTTAAAGCAAAAGCATTGGGAGAGTGCCATGAAGGCGAAAATTGCCTGGCGTTCGCGGCGGTGCATGTCCCCGTGAAGCAGCCGTGGACTTTGCCAACCGTAACAGGTGGTGCTTCAGATGTCCTTCTCATCAAATGCCACCTGCCATGATTAACAGGCGGGAGAGGGAAAGCCCTTTTCACTTGTGGGGAGAGAAGGGAGAAGCCGAAATAAGAATGACTCAGCAAAAATGAAGGTGACTGAGTATGACTCAGCAACATCGAATAAAACAAGCGATCACGAATATAAGTGCAAGAACAATTGCACCTCGGTTGGTTTGAAAGAACAAGAATTGGAATAGAATCCGAATTGGAATACGATCAAATTCAAATAGGTTGGCGAGTGAAATATGAATTTCTTCCACAGCAATCCAATTGACAGACCCTACATTTATTTTCTAACCCCCTAACCTTTCTTTCTCTTAATTCCCTCTAATAATAATCATCTAGGAAAGAAGTGAGTGTCTGAAATATGCGAATATTATAACGTATGTTCAAAAGGTAGGACTTTCTAAGCTGTTTCCACCAGCCAGGATGTTTCGTGAACACTTTTGCTTGGGAATTTCTTAAATGTATAAATGATGCGAACATGCAACCAAGCACTCTCAACGCCTCCTTTTTTGCAGGCGCTCCGGTCTGAACTGGAGTCGTGCTACAACGGGTGCCGCAGCCCCGAGCAGCTAGGCGTGGTGCTGAGTCGCTTTGGCGTCCACGAAGTCGCCGGCCTGCTGAAGCAGCTCCTGCGCAACCTGCCCGAGCCGCTGCTCACCAACAAGTACGCCGAAGCCTTCCTCCTGGTCCAAGGTGAGGTATCGCGTACAATAAAAGCGGTATCTTACCTGTACTAACTGGTGGGTAGACGCGTTGAGGCTGACGAAAATAGGTGTAAAGTTAAGAGACAGGAAGGTGCAGAATGGGTCAGTGAAAAATGCGATTGAATGGCATTCTAGTCGAATGCAAGAAGTAATGAGCATGGGCAGGACATGCAGCGCGAAGAGAGGGTAGCCGATGCTCGCTAAGAGTAACCAATTGGACTCCAAGGAAACGAAAGCGTAGCAGGGTTTGGCAGAAACTTAGTCAAGTGGATGAGATTAAGAAGTTCGCCGGGGTCAAGGGGATGCGGCTAGCACAAAACCGGGTTAATTGGATAAAAATTGGATAAAACTATGCCCACTGCAAGGCAGTGGGCATAGTTCGGCTGATGATGATGATGATGCCGTGTGAAGCGCTCGGATTGTTAGAAAGAGCTTCACTTGTGGCTTCCACCGTGGTTCACAAAATAGACAGCTATTGTTGAAACATAAATTGAGACAAGGCGCCAAGTTATCATTCCTTAATTCAGTTGCCCCCTGAAATCTACATCGTACATGGAACATTTTTGTCGCGTAGTGTAAGTCAGCGGCTTCTAGATATTTAATCACCCATGTAGTTTCATTTAAACCGCGCTGTTCAGAAAATAGAAGAGATTGCGGAAACGTTGGAAACATACATTCTTCTGGTACCGAGGACCCATAAGGAAGGACTGTTTATAGTTCGTCCGATACTGAGCGCATGGCTTGCTGAAAACGTGCTGACAAGTTTTCTTTTTCGATCTACTAATTACGGGTTACTTTTTTAATGCAGGTATACCGACCTTTATGGAGCAAATCAAAGCCCTCAACCTACTCGTGCTACTGCTGCCGGAAGCGAACCGAGCCACCTTACTCGTAAGCACTCTCGTCGGCCAAGGTTCATTGTTCGGAAAGCTCGCGATGGGAGCGATTCTGTGGGAATGATTTATTAGTTAGCCTAAAGGGCACTGTTGTCTTAGCATTAGTGCTTCGCTTCTTCTAGCTAACATGCAGGTAATGGCGAATAATGCTCTCCTGCAGATGTAGAGCTGTTTGTCGCTGCAATTTAAGAATGGATCGATTTATTGAGTCACGATGCGAAGCTAAGGGGTACGCTGCATTATCTATTGCGCAAAGCGGGGCAGCTTCCATTGGCAAAATATGCTTAGTAAGTGCTAACGTAAGCACCAATGTGTTGTTCGGTCTAAATTCCTTGCATTGGCAGCGTGTTTTTTTTTTTTTTTTTTTAATTGTTGTTTCCACCAGATGTGGGATGTGATACAAGTCGGCCCACTACGAGACGGTTGGCTTTTGTCCTCACATTCCCTGTAGGCTCTGGTGAACTTCCTAGCAGACGTGACGGAGCGCGACGGCCGGAACCGGATGTCGGTGCAGAACGTGGCCATGATCATGGCGCCCAACCTTTTCGCCCCGAAGCGGCGTAAGGCGACCGAGGACAACCTGCGGGTGGCTCGCGCCGCCACTAGTGTCACGCGCATGCTCATCTGGTACCAACAACTGCTCTGGATCGTGAGTGCTTGAAAAAGACTTCACGCTTCGTCTAGGACTTTTCTCCTCTTTTGTAGGTACTGTTGGCCATAAAAATAGGTAGGACAGGTAAAAAGGTTTACCTTTTCACCGACGGTAACATCGTTATGCCTCTTCAAGCGCTAGTTTTGTATTTGAGTTTTGTTCGGAGATTAGCCGTGCAATTGCAAATGTAGTTTTAGTCGAGATTACTTTAAAGTGAAAGGCAGTTCTGTCAATGGAGCATCACATTCGCGCCAGGAGCCCCAACCAATCAGCATAGACAGATAGACCTGGACATGCCTACTCAGTGGACTTAAGGCGATGTCTTCGCTTTTATCTGAGTCTGTACTGATGTCAATTTAATCGTATCTGTTTTCGCCTCCACATTTATGCCCCGTCATCCGTTTTCCCATCAGAGGGTAGGCAAATAGTATCTGGTGATTTCTCATCACTCTCTCCTATATTAGGGGATCAGGTATACAGCTATGAGTACAATTACTTCTGTCACCTTCATGTCTGGGATCTGAGTGAAACTTCCAGGAGTCTAGCTTTTTTTATATATGAAGCTGGGTTGAACTGCTAATAGCTCGTTTCCCTTCCCTCGCTTTTTTTTTTTTCCTCCTTCAAGGTGCCGTCGCAGTTCATGGGTCAGATTCGCATGGAGTACAGGATACACTACGAGAAGAAGCATGCCAAGGAAAACAAGGTGAGCTCAGTGGGCTCCAGTGTGCACGCGCACTCGAGCTGCTGTTGTTGCGCCCTTGGTAAGACTTGTGTCCTGCCCTTTGCAGAAGAAGAGGCAGCAACGGAAAGAACGTGCAACTTGGTTCGAACCACGAGAGAACGATGATGTAAGTTCGTTTTCTCCGTTTCAAGACTGAACTTTTTTCTTGTGAGGGTTTGCGCTTGCTTCCTTTTGCATACGATGCTTTGAAATCTGTGCACTTGTTTCATGACAAAAAAAAAAAAAAAAAAAAAAAAAAGACACCGAGGACAACTCTATCCAATATTTGTGCTTATAAAGGAATTATAAAATATATACATTTTTTGGGGGGTTGGGGAGGAGGGGGGGAATTGCATTCACAGCTCAGAAAATAGAGTTGGGAATTCATTCACTAGGTTTTAACATGTGGCATTTACACCGAAAATGACTCCGTGATTACCGTTTTCAAGTGGATGGCAGTGTAGCTCAGCCTCAGAGATCGGCACCAAATATCTTTTTTTACGCACGCATGTTACTTGCGAAGTCGCCCGCTGATGGCGACGCATCCATTTTTATATTCTAGCCTTCTTGTGCTTATAGAAGCTTCGTTGGTAGCGAAATTCATTTTTTTTTCCTCGTTTATAACCAGTAATGGAGGGATACAGTCGAACTTCAGTTTGTTTTCAGTTGCCATTTCACGCGCAGCACTGCCGTAGTTAGTCTATTCGCACTGAATCCGTCTGCTCCTCGAGCTTACCTCGCCGTCAGTGCAATGTAAAGACCACGAACGTCGAATTATTTCAGCGATCGATAACTGGACATTGGATTAACTGAACGCTTGATTACAGCGACTATTTTTCTTCGTTTCATAATGTTTTTCGGCGGGATTGCTAAGGGGTACATATATACAGCAGTAAATTTTATCTGGAATGATTACACACACTTTGTGGGAAACAAGACATTTTTGCTAAATGAATTGAATTCTGTTAGTAGGTTACTAGCTTGCTAGTAAAGTTACAGAAAGCGATGCCGGTATAGCTTGGCTACCATCGTCTGATAAGGTAGGTGCCGGCGTGATGCCAAATACACTTAGGAGTAAAACTTTTGTGTATCTTTTCCTCAACATTCCGATTTTTGCAGTACCTGATGCAACATATTTGCAATTTTCTCTTCATGGACTCTTATTACAGCTTGACGAACTCACGTATCACGTAAATCGCTTGATTATCATACCAGCGAAAAATATTTTCGCAGGAATAACGTTCATATATTTACTGCATATGCACGTTCGGGGAAAAGCCTATATTTTCTTCTGGCTAGAAGGTGGGGTGGGAGGGAGAGGGGCTGTATAACTTTTTCTTTATTTCTAGTGAACATTATTGCGTTTTCCTTTTACTGAAGGATAATCATATGACTTCACATTGCCGACAGCCAGTCCTTTGCTCTAGTTGAGCGCAGTTCGCTATTTATGGTTATCATCTTGGCGCGTATTTGGGAACAGGATAACTTTCGCAAGGCCTAGAAGCTTGTGTCGCCGGCTGTCGCGCATGTTGGATCTTTGTGCGGAGTAGTCTGCATTCGAACCTTGACATACTGGCCGCGCGGTTGACGCAGGGCGTGCTGCGCGTGCGCGTGGATCACGAGGGATCGGCGGGCACGACCCACCAGGTGGCGCTAAACGACGCCACCACGGCAGGCAGCGTGGTCGGCGAAGTCTTCCTTGCTATCAATTTTGAGGCGCGGAAGAGGGACATCGCCACCGGTGGAGGATCGCCTCACAGGTTAGTAAACGGTCGTGCACTTCGATTGTGCACTTTTGTGGTGCAAAAGATATGAGAAGGAATCTTGTGCTGAATGCAACGTATGATTAAAGGTATGACGCGATAGTGTAAGCTGCCAGCCGACATATGAAGCCCCGCTTTAACCGAGCCGTATGAACGTGCCTGCGTGGCCTAGGGGTAACGTGAATGCACTGCTTCTGGCAGGCTGATTCTGATATCACCCTCCCACGTTAAAGGAGAGACCCACGTTCACAGCCTTTGCCAAACGTAATGCCAGGCAAACCTATGCCCAGTTAATACTAGAACGGCTAACTGGACTATTTGATATAGATTCACGTCTACGGAGCAGCGCGCACAGACAACGTACGAGAAAAGGACAGACATGTTTTCTCGTCCGTTGTCTGTGACATGTTTTCTTGTCCGTCGTCTGTGCGCGCTGCTCCATTGACCAGTTAGGGTTAGTCCAGTCCAGTTAGTGCTAGGCCATGTCAGCTGCCAGGGCCATGTTCGCAATTTTGCGCTCACAACGTCAACGCCTGGGCGGACGGCGACGGACTTTCGGTGAACGGGACATTTATGTTACGTTAAAATCACGAGCGTGTCTCTGGCAGGTTGTAGTTGGCAGGTGACATGGCCGGGTACCGAGTGATTTTCTGGTTGTGTGCCGCCACGGGACCACACGGCATAGAAGAGTCAACAGGAGCTGCCAATTCGGACAGCCGCTTTGCCATGGGAATCGATCCATCGGCACTCCCGAATCCCGAGTTAGACAAGCTACCAGTAAGCCACGCTGACACCTTCAGGCGACTTTTTTTGCTTAAAGCGAGGCTTTATATCTATTTCAGATGGTCTTTCATGTATTGTGGCAGCTTACCACTATATGCTAATAATTATGAGTTACATAATTTGCTCACAAATTAAGGGATTATTTACTAGACGAGTAGAAAAGTGTACGTACGCGACGGGGAGCCAGCAAGCGGGGACCACTAACGCTCTTGTGTCATGCCCTTAAATACAGACGTGAAGTGTCCCTCTCACTTTTATTGAGTTGGATCGCCGATGTATAAGGTCTACTTCTTGCTTGAGAGCCATTCTTGCTTGCCGTGCTGTTTGAACAAGGCACAACCGGGCGTCATTGTCGGGCATCCTACTTTCCTATGGAATAATTTAGCGCGCTCTGCTTTACAATCAAGAAGCATACTTTTTAGGTTTTTGCTTGACATTGGAAGCATGCAAACGCTGATTGGATGTTTAGCGAAAGTCTCATGGTCCCTAAACTGTAGCTGCAGGTTTTATTTAGCTATGGGTTGTGGTCTGTTTTGGGCCGAACAGTCGTCGCTCACTGAATTCACTCTCTTCGTGCAAATATCGAGCGTGTGTATTTTGGCCTGAGAGGCGTTGAATTTTTACTTGCTCGAGCATCGCCTAACGGGTCGGGAGCGTCTGTTTTCAGGAGGTCCTTGGAGCAGCAGTCCGGTGACAACCGCTTCGCCACTGACGTCAACACCTTCCTGAAGTACCATTGGCTGTACGAAGTTGGCGGCTACATAGGTGCGCTTTTCTTCGGCGATTCGTGCTGGTAGATGAACAAAAGAACTTTGAACGAGTTTTTTCAATGGTCGACTATTGACAAAATTAAGAAGAACTGACTAATGTTTCAAGCAGTGCACAGAATGGATTATATTTACAAATTTTTGTAAGGTCCATGATTAATTAAGTTTTAAGTACACGCACAAATGAGCATAAATAAGGTCGAATGGATTGCATACATGTTTGTTATTGATTTTTTTCTATAGCTCGGTGAAGGACCTATGACTGTGGTCGGGTTTTATTTACTAAGCGAAACCCAGATTTCATTCTGTTTCTCTCCACTTTCTTTCTTTCTTTCTTTCTTTCTTTCTTTCTTTCTTTCTTTCTTTCTTTCTTTCTTTCTTTCTTTCTTTCTTTCTTTCTTTCTTTCTTTCTTTCTTTCTTTCTTTCTTTCTTTCTTTCTTTCTTTCTTTCTTTCTTTCTTTCTTTCTTTCTTTCTTTCTTTCTTTCTTTCTTTCTTTCTTTCTTTCTTTCTTTCTTTCTTTCTTTCTTTCTTTCTTTCTTTCTTTCTTTCTTTCTTTCTTTCTTTCTTTCTTTCTTTCTTTCTTTCTTTCTTTCTTTCTTTCTTTCTTTCTTTCTTCTTTCTCATGTTAAAACCGCGATACAACCTTCAAGCGTTTTCATCATATTTTCTCCCATCCTTGTTCTGGAGCCAGATCTCCTTACAGATGTCAGTGCTTTGGGATTTCATGGGAAGGTTAAACTCATATCCAGCTCTTGTGTTGCCTTCTGTCTACGGCGTAATGTCTCAAATGGACTAGAAACTGAAATCATCTGATGATTTCCTGCAGGCTGGCGCCAGCTGGAACACAACACCAACGTGACCGCCGTGCGCGCGGAGAACCCGGTGGCCGAATGGGTGGTGCGATGCCAACACGCCCGGTGACCCATCGCCACTTGTCTCACCCAGCATTCCAAAGTTCCAGACCCATTTCGTCTTCTACTTCGCTCCCATCAGTGCGATACACGTCCAGTACTCAAGAGACGAGTCGATTGTCTTGGTGTTGATTAGGGGGCCAGTCAGTAACTCAGAGAAGCGAAGCGGCTCAAGCTCTTAACGCATTTGCGGACAGACCGTGAAGCCCGGAATACACACAAATGCTCATGTTTAAGCTAACTGTATAGTGCGCTGGCGAGGAAATTTAAAGACTGCAGTGCATGGGCCAGACACTCAGTCCATCTGTATTGCAACATTAGGAGTTATTCTTGGCTACATGAATGCATATATGCAACCGTGCGTTGTCGAAGCGAGGGTATTTGCGACTGCAGAATTGCGGCGCGCATCGAGGAAAAAGAGAAGTGCGAAATGTGGTTGGTGGGCGCGATCGTTCAATCGAAGTGTCATTTAAAGACGCAGACGTTGCCTTCAGCATGTGCCTTCCGCTTTGTATTGATATATACATAGGCGTGTACTTTATGTAGGAAGTGTGTTATATGCCTGAAATGAGCATGTCGTTGTTGTTTTTAATGTTAATGATGATTAAATGAGATTTATACACTAGGAAGCATTGACTCATGTGGTTATAGCACACATCTAATGCTTAACACCCCGCCGGGGTGGCGCAGTGGTTACGGCGCTTGACTACTGTTCCCAAGGACGCGGGATCGAATCCCGGCCTCGGCGGGTGCTTTTCGATGGAGGCGAAAAGCAAGGCGCCCGTGTGCTGTGCGATGTCAGTGCACGTTAAAGAACTCCAGGTGTTCTAAATTTCCGGAGTCCTCCACTACGGCGTCTCCATAGCCTGAGTTGCTTTGGGACGTTAAACCCCACAAACCAAACCAAACCTAATGCTTAACGCGCTGCTTGCACAGCAGTTAACGAAAAAAATTCGCAACATTATTTTCTTTGCTGATGCGCCAAACAAAAGGGAACCGTGATGAGCAAGATGAAATTGCCTCTCTGGTATTGAGATAAGCGGCCTTGCGTTAGTACAGCAAACCTCTGATAATTTGCTCCTTGCTTTACCTTGTTAGCACCACTGAGCAGACAAGGCTAAGGAAATGAGGGTCCTGTTTCGACGGATGTATTAAGAAAGCCAAGTGTGAACAAATTTAAGGAATACAAGGAGCTTTATTTAATATTCTCTTTTTTTAACTTTTCCAATTTTTTTGTTTGTCAGTGGGAAGCCAATCGTGGCAGTCATTGCTAGTTAGATGATAAATGGCCTATTGAAGTCGGCACGTCGTGGACTATTCTTCTGCACATCAGCTAAACGCTACTTGTTTCGTTCGACACACGCACGCACGCACGCACGCATGCACGCACGCGCACACACACACACACACACACACACACACACACACACACACACACACACACACACACACACACACACACACACACACACACACACACACACACACACACACACACACACACACACACACACACGCACACGCGCACGCACGCACACAAACAAACAAACAAACAAACAAACAAACAAACAAACAAACAAACAAACAAACAAACAGCCATAAACCATAGAAAGACATCGAAAGGTAGGTCGCTGCAACTGCAAACTGCAGTATTGTGGCATGCATGCCTCACAGATTCAATAGGGAGTGAGGGAACAGATTGAAACAGATTGTTGAAAATGTGGCTGACATGCGCAGTGCGTGTATCTGTTTTGTCTTCTGCCCTGTCTTTAAGTGCCACCACTTTCTCGTTTCGTTGATAATTCCCAGTGACTGGAGACGGGATTTCACCTTGTTGATACCACATTTGCTTCACCTTAAATCATTGCGGGCTGTATTTTTGTATATTTAATAGGGAAATATGTTATTGCAAAAGAAAACAAAGGCGTAGGAATCAAGTTCATAGCAAGTTTATAACGGAGGTGTGTATTTAAATCTTGCAAAAGGTAGAATTGTGTGAAAACAAAAAGAGTTATCCAGCCAAAAAGACACACAGGAAAACAACACCAGAGAAGCAGATTTTTGGCTGGTTAATCCTATCTTCATGCAACGCATGAAATAGCCCAACAACGTGTTCTACTGCAGAATGGTCCCTTCAACGAAGAATACTTAATGTTCACGAAAGTGTTTAAATTAAACAGGTAATGCACAATTTTAGCAGTCATATCTAAGATGCAGAAACAAAAAAAAAAAAAGAAATCCACATGTGGAAGAGTTCCTGTACAGGTTGAATTTTGCTTCACACAGCTGCCTCAGCTTTGGATGCTCTCCTGGACGCTGGCGACAGGCTCATGATGTACTCGTATCACATATGACAGCTGTTTCCCAGTGAACCAGCTGAAGGTGTTGTCGAACAGGAATGTATCTGCAATGGAACGATGCCAGAGAGGCATTACACATTCAGGAACACAAGAGGTGGGCAGACACTTGTAAACAGAGGGTGGAATGCGAGTTCGATTGTGGGGTCTGCTTTGAACTGTATGATCACTAGAATGATTAGCAGAAGGAGCAAGCAGTAGAAGAAGCAGTACTTTCCATGGACACTTACAGGTGCATATAAGCACTGTGATTAAAATGCCATTCATTTTAATCACACATAGGATAACAATATTATGTGCTTATGTTATTTTTTGAATCTTTTCTAGCCTTTTTTTTTCTAAGCCTAAAACGTTGAGTCTAATCCACCAACTTAGTGAATGCAAGACAAAGAAGAATGCTTAAGTTTTGCTTTAATAGAGTAGATGCAATAGCGCTTTTAACGCCGCCTTTTCATTCCACGAATGTTTTAATATATATATATATATATATATATATATATATATATATATATATATATATATATATATATATATATATATATATATATATATATATATATATATATATATATATATATATATATTATAATTATTAGTGTAACATCAGTACACATTCAAAACACAGGTTTATTAGCTACACTGCAAAAGGGCTTTTTGAAGGGTTAGTTGGTACATGATCTTGATTTTTATAGCGCTGAAGAAACACCTGTCCTGTTGTGTTTTTCTTCCTGTGGTGTTTCTTCAGCGCGATAAAAATCAACATTTGTTACACGCACCACAACGTGTTCATTAGATGCCGTTATAACACGTTTGGTACCAGCGACCCTTCATATCCTCTAGCGTTGTATGCCTGCCTAAGCCCTATTGATGACAATGTTATTTCAGTGCGAAAGCTTTAATACGACCTTCAACCAAGCAACGATCTTGCTGGTTCTCCTCGATTTCATGGCTGCCCCACACCCCTCCCCCCTCCTAGATCGTGACGTTGAAATGCACGTGTCCTGGCGTGGGTAATTAAAACAGTGCTTTCACATGGTGTCATCGGTCAAACCAGGCACTTTTAGTGTGACTCAATGCTTCACACAGTAAACAAGAATGCCGTTGGTTTGTCGGTCAAATTCAACCAAGAATGCTTTCGCACTTCCTACTCGGTTCAAGCTTGTTAAAACCCTACCAATTTTGTAGCGAGAGCTACATTGGCCACAGTCTCGCCACTTCGCCGTGCCTGTCCGAAGAAGAAAGGGAAGGAGAAAACGAAGAATAAAAAAAGAAGAAGAAGAAGAAAAAATAAGTGTAAGATAGATAACTCGCTAGTTGATAGAGGTAAACAACGACAGCGAGTTGCTAGGACAGAAGGCTCGTTCGAACGTTGTGACGGCGGTTTGCCCTATAGTTCGACTTAGAGACGATGTCATACCACTAGAAGTCTTCTACACCCGAACGAGAATGGTCAATTACGATAGGCAAGGAGTCCTCATATGTGAATTGATTCCCCTATGGCATAAATAAAGCTGAAACCATAGAGTAAACTGCTATGCGCAAAAGCCATGTCTTTGCTTTCAAGCAGAACCTAAGCGTAGCAATGCAGATTGCTCTCGCGTAGCACCAGGTTTAACAACAAGCTAAATCATAGCTAATTAAAAACAAATTATTGGCTTCTATTTTCGAACTTATGGAATTCTTGTCGAGTGCCGCAGGATGACTGTAATGGCGGGGACGCCGCGTTTTCAGCAGAACTAGCCCCGTATTCAATTGCCTAATAACTTTTCCTCTGCCGGTATTGTCCATAGCCATGACAATAAGTGTCATGCTGGAAGGAATTAACTAATTGTACGTTGTAGTAATGGAGAATACATGACGACAGAAAAAAATGAAGTTAACAATGCAACAGAAGCAGACAGAGTTGTAAGGTTTAACCAAAGGGACTGTCAGGTCCCAGTTAGTCGAAAATACTAGAGGGTCTTTTAGATGTTTCTTGAGAAGGGCGAAAGGCTACCCTTCCTCTCCTATCATTTGCCTATCATTGTTTGCCTCTTATTGGAGTTCGTTGCAGTGCTACATATAATTATAATTGATTTACAGGAAAGGAAAGGCGCTGTATCTGTCACACTTTCTCCGGCAAGTGCGTTTGGACGGTACACCATCGCTCCTGTAGCGTAGCGTTCCTTGGCGTGCGTTCAAGTGTGGGATTGCAGATGGCAGGAACGCTAGACAAGAACAGGTCTCCCGGAATATCGCGGAATATGACAGATCTCGCGCACATATCTCGCACACAACTCTTGCACACGGGATTTCATTTCATGAGCCTAGAAAGGGTTTTGCCTTAAAACAGGGGCCAGGACTGAGTAATAGAACAAGCATTTGTCCAACTGTAGCAAGCTGCGATTGGCTGATGAAGGTGGCGAAGGCAGCTGCGGTCAGCATCACGTACATGTTCCAGATGTCTCGCAGTATATCTGTCCGCACTCGGGGTCCCGGTCGCAGGCGATTCTACGCGGCGCTAGAAGCTCTACTCGATCGTCCCCGCTGGTCCGCCACAGGGCGAAGGCCAAGTCACGAGCCTGAAGTCGCCAGTGGAGCTGGGCGCCTGCTACATCGACCTTTACCGGAATCTCGAGGCTGCGACCGCGCTCCACGAAGCAGCTGATGGCGTCTGGGTCGTTGGCCAGCGCGCCTCCTCCGCGCCACACGGCTGTTGGAAGCTCGCCGCCTGCACCGATCTGCGCCGAAGAACGTATTTAGTCAAGCACACTTCGAAGGTTTCGCCAAGCGAAAAGTGCGCGCCAAGAACCACAAAACACTTAAGCTGTACCCTCTCTCTCTGTCACACACACACACACACACACACACACACACACACACACACACACACACACACACACACACACACACACACACACACACACACACACACACACACACACACACACACACACACACACACACACACACACACACACACACACACACACACACACACACACACACACACACACAACACACAACACACAACACACAACACACACACACACACACACACACACACACACACACACACACACACACACACACACACACACACACACACACAAGTTGCTTATCTATCGAAACTTTTTTGAGGGATTAGATAAAAGAACGAACGTTGGGCACTGTAGTGTTTTAACATCGCCTGATCGAAGCAGCTTTACACATGGAGTTAACATGTGATATGACTTGGAAGTTCGCACATGGAACCCTTGGTCGTCAAGTGAATATAAACAAGAGGAGAAAAGACTGGTTGTAGCGTGGGGCAATACTGTGGCAACATTTCTCTCGAAATTTGCATTTCACCAAATTACTCAGAGCTGTCAATAAAGCTGCAGTCGTCAATTTTAAAATTCGGCCGCGTAATAGTACTGTCCGGACGCTGCGATTTTGGGCTCATCTTAGATCTAGTGACTCATCCAGCCAAATGGAAACAAATGAGTCCAATTACAGCTGGGGCAGGGATGGAATGATTGAACCAAAAGCGCGCATTTAATTTGAAGTAAGCATCAAGGTAGAGACACTTCGACGTTCCACTGCATGCCCGAATCGGCTGATATGCTAGTCTGGGAAGTGCCTTGTTCGTATGCCTTCTCGTCCGTCATTTAATCCCCCCGTGACCCATTCGTGGCCACGGACCAAGGATCTTATCCGCCGTTAAAGGGCGAGTATCGAGGCGGTCCAGCGCACAACGCAGCTGATGTCTTTCGCTCACAAATGCAAGACATTCACATTGGAGATGTGCGACTGTCTCTTCGCAGCCACAATTTTCACAAGCAGGGCTGTAGGCCGTTTAAATATTGAAAGCATTATTGTTCGTGTAAGCAACATTCATCCATAACGGCACGGCAACATAGCTTATCGACGCGCTATCTCATGGGGAGGGCGGAGGCGCAGTTCAGGATCCAGTGCCCTGAGGCGGCTGTTGCAAAACTCCCCCGTGTTCCACGCCGAAAGTATGATCTTTCGGGCCAAAAAGAGAAGCGCGCATGCGTCAACCCTCGATATGAGGATTTTGGGTGGAACACCGTCGTTGTGGGCAGAACGGGCAGCCTCGTCCGCCTGGTGGTTTCCATTGATACCGCAGACCTTAAAATATTGCGTCGTGGTACAGTTGGCAGATCTCTCCAATGAGTTGGTCATGTGATCCGTGGCGTAGTGCAGATTGCAGGCCTTGAAGGGCTGCTTTAGAATCTGAACAATGTCCAGTCATGTGCATGTTCTTGGCAAACGAATTCAACTGTAGCGCGTAGGGCAGCTAGTTCAGCATCAGTTGAGGAAGTCAGATATGGCTTTAACACCGAGGTTTGGGCCAGTTGGTGATGATCCATATTCAAACCCATTCGCAGCACGAATAAAACAACGACAGGAAGAAAACACACAGCATTCGTCCTGTCGTGTGTGTTTTCTTCCTGTCGTTGTTTTATTCGTGTTGCGAATGGGTTTGAATATGACTTTAACCTTTATCAGAATTGGCTTGGCCGGCATTACTACAGACCCCGCGAAACTGATTGGATTAACTGAGCCATCTGTGGAGACATGTGTCCGATTTTGATTTTTGAAGTGCAGATAATCCAATGTCAATTGTTTAAGAGCTTATGATGACATTCCAGCTTTCTTCGTAATTCCAGGAATATAAACTTGTATGCGAGGTTCATGTAGACTCCATATCGGGGAGCATGGTCTTACAGCAGAGGTGAACTGCGAAGGAATGAATGTTGGTGCGATGAGCTCCTACAACTTTGGCGAATGCAGTGCTTGGCATAATTACGGGAAGAGT
Organism: Amblyomma maculatum; assembly: GCF_055883805.1. Classification (NCBI taxonomy): domain Eukaryota; kingdom Metazoa; phylum Arthropoda; class Arachnida; order Ixodida; family Ixodidae; genus Amblyomma; species Amblyomma maculatum. The sequence continues at coordinate 326,264,752 of NC_139344.1, read as the reverse complement.
TGCTAGATGATGACTAGGAACCCTCTTTAGGTTCCGAATATGTGTTCGCATTGTGTCAGCAGCGCAATGTGTAGTAACAGGATGTTCCCTGGCGACAAAAATAGTCGCTGCTGTTGAGGCAGATTTAGGGAGTCCAAGGCATATACGAATAGCTTGAGCTTGCAGACTTTAAAGAGTCCTGAGGTTCGTTTTTCTACTGTTATTAGATATGGGGAAGCTGTATCACGTGTAGCCCAAATACAGAGACCGGTACAGTTGGAGCATGGAGTGCGCTGGTGTACCCCAGGACTTTCCTTCGAGGAAGGAGAGAACTTCGACAATCGCTACAAGTCTGCTTCTCATTTCTCTGAAATGGGTACTCCACGAAAGATTTATATCAACGACAACTCCAAGGAAGTGATGGCTTCTCTCGTAGGGAATGGATTTGCCATTGATGCATATGGGGCAACGTGACATTGTTTTACGTGTGAATGCTACAAGGGAACACTTCTTGGTCGAGATATCCAGAGGCCTTGCAGACGAAGGTACGACGTCGTCAATATCGTTGAAGCCTTTTGCAGCCTCGCAAGAACTTAAGGATGAGTCACACTGGATGCCCAAATACATATATCATCTGCATAGATGGGGATTTGCGAAGATTGTGGTAATACGTCTACGAGGCTGACGAGAGTAAGGCTGAAGAGAGTTGCGCTCAGCACTCCACCCTTCACGCGAACTTCACGCGAACTTCGATGTAGAGACGTTGATCCGCCTTTAGTATGGATGTAAAGGGACCTCTCTGACAGTGCGTATCCAGCTGAACATGCAGCCTCCTATTTCAGCAGCTACCAGGACGTCCAAAATGGCCTGATGTTACGTAGGCGCCCTTGATGTCCAAAACCAATGCTATTGTCAATTTTTCAAAGCCTTTTGGTGCTGCACAGACGTTAAGAGGTCGACCACATTGTCGATAGAGGAGCGGCCACGGTGAATCCCAGACATAAAATTTGAATAAATTTGGTATCGTTCCAGGTACCTTTCGACACATGCTAGTAACATTCTTTCCATGACTTTGCCGACGCATCTGTCTAGTGCAATTGAACGGTATGGCGAAAGGTCGAGTGGTGATTTTCCCGGTTTTAGAAGTGGAAAACTGTGTCATCACACCATAACTTGTTGTAATTGTTCAAAAGATACCGTCGAGCCTCCTGGCCAAGGTTAGATTGAGGAGTATGCCGCACCATCGGGCCCTGGCAATGACTTTCTACAACATGCAGCGCAGCATCAAGTTCCTCCATGGAGAACGGAAGATTCGTGCATCCCGTGAAGGTGGAACGTCGCAGCAATGCAGGATTGTAGATGAGTTCTGCGTGACTGTTACTCTTGTGCAGAAATTTCTTCGGCTACTTCTACCTCACTACGCCTTTGGTGAAGCACGAGAGATTTGAACGGAAGACGCTGTTGAGGGGACGTGCGAAGGCCACGAATGCCACTCCAAGCGCGTGACAAATGCTTGCGTGGATCTAGGTTTTCACAAAAAGATGTCCAGCGTTGTGTTTGCAGGGATGAATTCTGCGCTGAACCTTCTTCTGTGTGCGCCTTGCATCTCTGAGGTTTAGGTGCGACTTTGTCCGTCTTTATCTACGCTCTGCCATGCGTCGAAGTGATCGCAGTCGTTGTAACTCGATGTCGAAATCGGTACAGTTTGCAACTGGGTTGAATGAACTGGTAGCGCTTTCCATGGCCTCCTTAATTTTTTCCTCAAAACCTGTGGAGAATCCTTCTGTGCAGACATCTTCCATTAGTACTTTAAAATTATCGAATCAATGCGCTGCATACGTTTGGCTAAGGGGGATGTGGCATGGCCGGCAATGATCAGCTTAAGTTGGGATATGGTCGCTGCCATGAGTTTATACATCTGAAAACCACTGGAAACTGCTGATAAGGCATTCCGAAACGAATGTCAAGTCAGAGCAGCTGCCATAAGTCACTCCACGAATATAAGTTAGAAGTCTGTCGTTAAGGCACTGAAGGCCATGGTCAGAGGCGAAGGACACTAGCTTTCTTCCGCTAAGATTCATCCTAACCCTTCCCCACATGGTGTGGTGAGCATGGAAATCACCTATAATTATCCACGGGCCTGATGTGACTGCCATCAAATCACTTAATCATTCGGAGTCGAAGCGGGTTGATGGTGACAAGTACTTAGCCACAAGCGTAAATGTGAGGTCCCGGCTCTTCACCGTCAAGCAGACATACTGATTCTCGTCGTTAGGTGGAACCGAATGACGCACATTTGTAAGTTCACGTCGAATGCAAACGATGACCTTGCTGGTTTTGTTACGTGTTGACGATGCAAATGCCTCATAACCAGATATTCGCAAATGTTTTGTTAGATTCGGTTCACAAATAGCCAAAATGTGGAAGTGATATTTGTAAACATATTGCCGAATATCTGAAATTTGAGTCTGGATTCCACGGGCATTCTATTAAGAAATAAAAGCTTGCTTGACATTCTTTTCAAGGTATATTTGGCGGAGCCATGATGCCTTTTACTGCAGAGACGCAAGAACCGGAAACAGTGCGTCTAGTACTTGCAGTGCGTTGTGTGCTGCTGGCGTGCGCAGCTCGGAAAGCAGAGCACGCATGACATTCATCAATGACGTGAGCATTGTGATCACTTGCAGGTCTTGATCATGGTCCGGAGCACGTGTTTTGGCTGTATCAGCCGTAGGCGCCGGACGCTTGGAGCGCAGCAGTGTTCTATCCCCGATGGTGAAGAAGGCTTTGGTAGTGGTGGCCAAGTGTTTTCTGGTGTAGCAGGTCTCTCTACATCAGACATCGGGTTCCCTTGGTTTAGTACTGTTGTTGGTGGAGTCGGAGCAGTTGCAGTGGCGCTTGGAAGTTTCGCTTCAAAGGTTATCCGTTTCTTTAACGACCTTCGGCGGCGCGAACGACGTCGCGGTACCTTAGCAACGGCTTCTTTGTGCGTAGAATGGTCCCGCACCATTTGCTTCAACACCAGGAGACATTTTAGGTCGTCATTACGCTTTATTTATCACTACGCTTTAATTAGTAGTGAGCATGCTGGAAAACTATCATTCTTAGCTGTACAGTATGTTCGATAACACCACAGCATTAACCGATATCGAAATAGCGGTCGGTTGACGTCAGTGTGGGTGCATATCCACTCAATTGTTGAATGTAGATATAGCGTTGCATGCCGTGCTGGGCGCATTCAACTTTTCATTAATTCCTTCGCGTTCCATCTGATCGGCCCTATGCGTAGACAAGAAAACCACCAGCCCTTCTGTAATGTCTGAGCTGATTTTTCCACAACAAGGTGTGACACACCTGGCCAAAAACACCTCAGATGTGGGCGCAAGTATGCTGTTCTTATGGTGTACTTGCCACGTGCGTGCAGCGGGCGCCTCCCAAGGGGTCCACGATCGTACCTCCCCAGTGGGCCGGAAGCTGGCTGGGATCCACGTACTTCAGGAGAACTTGCTGCCAGCCATCTGCGAAGCGCCAATGCGAACACGCTGTTTGCCGAAACCGCCCACGTTGCACTAAACCCACCGGAAAATGATGTAGTTTCTATCCGTTAGCAGCTACGTTACTAGGCAGCTAACAATACAGTAAATACAGTTAAATTCAGTTTAGTACGGTATAGATTGTGGGTTTTAACGTCCCAAAGCGACTCAGGCTATAAGAGACACCGTAGTGGAGGGCTCCGGCAATTTCAGTCACCTGGGGTTCTTTAACGTGCACTGTCATCGCACAGTACGTGGCTCCTTGCTTTTCGCCTTCATTGAAAAGCAGCCGCCGCGCCCGACATTTGATCCCGCGCATTTGGGCTCAATAGTCGAGCGCTCTAACCACTGTACCACCGCGGCGGGGCTCATTAGCATCCCCTACTTTCATCAAATGCAAGGGGTACATTAGAGCGCATAACGGCCAATTAGCATTAACAACCCAAGGTGGGTGTGACCAATTAACGCAACTGTCAGAGCATGCTCTGCAGAAGGCATACATGTACTTTCAGTCTCGTTCATTATTGGCAGCCACTTTGGGATGTTGAAGCGAAGAATTGACCGCTGTGCGCGCTAATGCAGCTCTTACAGCTGCAGAGGGATTGGAACGAGCACCTTGTACTAATGCACCTGAGTCTAACAGTCGCAATTTTTTATTTCAGACCGCACTCTTCTGAACCATAAGTCGAAAAGTAGAGTGTAAACATACTCAGCATGGCAGCAGCTTTCGTAGTAAAGATGCCGATAAATTTTTTTCTACAGTCAGAGCTAGTGCGCTTATGGTGCTTATGGTACGTCCAGCCATATGGGCTTAAAACTGCAATGACAGCTTACTTTGTGTATGAATATAATGTGAAGAGACACGGGCTCAGATGCCTTTTAGAAATTTCAACAGTCGTTTTCCAAGCTTATTTTCACTGTCTGTGTCACTACAATAACTTCGACGTCTATATAACTAGAGTCGCTATGAGCGTAGACCCTTGCTGAACAATATGTCACAGTGTCTGCGCCGAGCGTATGTTGGAGAAATGCTCTCAGAGACATGCGGGCCTATTTAGTGGGACAAGTCGCCTAATTCGATTCGGTCCGCTGACCCACGAGACTGGTGGACTGAGCGATGCTTCGGCGGAAGTCGGTCGAGGACGCGCAAGGTCGGAAGCACTGGCGCAACTCACGACCTGCGGCTGCGAGTGACATTTACGCTCGGGCGGCTAGAAACAAGCCTGCTGGCGCCTAAATATCTGCAGAAACTGCGCTTGACATGCTTGCACCAACGCGCCATTACAGCGTATGAGCGGTTTGTAAACCAGAACAGCTGGGGGCAGTCACCTCAAAGTGCGCCACGACCTTGTGAGGCGTTAGGTAAGTTTAAGAAACCGAGAGGGCCTCGGGGTAGTCAATATGAAATTATGAAAGCTTCAAGTCTAATTATTGCGCGAGCATTGCCATGACTAATTGGGCGTTTGTTAACCCAGAAAGGAGTTAATTACGAGATATTGAACACTTTCGCTCACTCGACGTTCGTTCCAACATATTTTCGCTTCAGGTACCATGGCAAGCATCTCTTACAAGTTTTGGCGTAATCGTTTGAGGCAAGGAGCGTATATTCAACAGACAGACAGGAGTTAAATGCACTCACCATTCGTGAACATGTGAAGTTTGTTGGCTGTTCTTTCGGTGATGAAGGGCCGAACAATCTTCCAAAAAAAGGGAAAGAAGCCAGGCGCTGCAAAGTGAAAAAAACCCCGCGTCAGCTGGACGTGTACGGTGCACAAAAAAAATTGCCACTGACAACCTTTTCTCACCCAGCTAAGCATGTTTGTATGTACATATTAGCACGCATCATTCAGTTAGGAAGGATCTGGGGGCAAGGTCCTTGCTATGATTACCGCGCACGTGACATGACAGCGCTGCCACCGCTAGCGGCGCTTTTGAGGATAAAGAACCTGAAGCATAGTTTTGCTGTTAACACGCATGAAAAGAATTAACGCAGCAGTTTCACCTAGCAACGCCGATGCAGACACGGGAGCGATGAACATGTTGGCCTGGTAATCTTTACGGCGGTTGGTGGACATCCTGCAGGGGCCCATGCAGGTGCACTTTACTGGTCAATAACGTGCAGTGACGCCTTTGCTGTTGCCTTTGATCACACAGTGAAACATTGCCAGTTACAGAGTACAGTAACGTCATGAATGATACACAGCAGAAATTTGCAAAGTGAGAAAATCTCAGGTGAACATCATCCGGAATCCGGAAACTGCAGTGAGCCTGAGCTCGTACATAAAACTGAGCCAGTAGGGGCTGAATATGGAGACTTCATATTTTTGCCATCCGACTGGCAGTAAGCAATATGAATGCTATTTGCTTCGTCAAGGCAACTGACGAAGAGAATACCATTCTTGAAACTGGCTGTGAAATAAACATTAAAAACGCACAGTCGCGTTTGCCGCATTTATTTATTTAAAAAAAGAAGCATATCCGTCTTGGACAATAACTGAATATTTGAATGCAGTTGCCTTTTAAAGCACGCTTTTCGTTTCACATGTAAGAAACATGCTTTAGGGCATCCACTGGAATACGCCATTAGGCTGTGGAGGTTGCCAGGCAGGGGCAACCGCAGCCACATTTGTGTGTAACTGAAGGAGCGCCGGCGTCCGGACGATGCGAAAGTCATCCAGAGAGTTCATTTTTCCGCGTGCCGCGCACCGAGTCTTTTTATCAGGCGCCAGTGCATGTGGTGGCTGTCGTGACGCTGGGGCTACGTCGACCCGGCCTTCACTTGGTAGCGTGCAGAGACTCGGGGTTGAAGTAGGATTGAATCTTCGAAGTTGGTGAAATATGTACAAGCAGGTTTACTGGCACTTTGAGAAAACGTATTTACAAGAATATTTACATGAAAAAGAAGGGTACATCAGCAAAATGACAAGCGTTAAGAGTTCATAGCGAGAAGCGACTGGATGAGCCGTTTACCCAGGGCCCAGAGCGACATTTCGTGCTCTGCAGCGTCCTTAAAACCCCCTATGTCCAGCCCCTCTCTGAAGATGCTGACCAACCAAATCCAGGGCACGCCCCTCAGGTATCGGCATCCAATCGAACACATCACTGCACTGATGGTCTGAAGCACTGACTGGTCCGGCATTCATTCGTTGGGCGTGATCACTTGTTGGCGGGAAAAGCTTGGGAACGGCGAGGAGAGGAGGTACATTTCTATTCTTCAGCAAAGAAACCACAGGCTGGTTCTGACAAGTGGTTTTACTTCTCAGAAACCCGAGTGCACGTGGCGCCGCATCCGCTCCCAGCATTGTCCGTTTTCGACAATTGCAAATCTTTCCTGCATTCCTGGGAAATCACTTAATGGCTGTATGCGTCATGCTCCTTTCTTGTCCTGCACGTCAGCGGACATGTCACTCTGTCGTCTCCTTTGGAAAGTAGGCATTCCTCACTGGACGATAGGGCTTATCGACTGGAAGGGTGAACAAAAGAAAGAAAGCACTTCCTGCATTTCCCGCAGGGGGACGTTTCTTTGTGTTTTTCCAGACGTTCTCTTGGCAGGGTCAATTTGGCATTTGCAGAGTGTCCACAAAGCAAAACAGGCTTACAAAACAGGATTCCTGGAAACAGGCTCACTTAGAGCCATTGGACCATCACCACATATTCACAGCACTTTTCCATGCCCACAGGCGAACAATAGAGCGCGCAAATGCGGATGCTTGGTCGTAACAGCCTCCTCCCCCGCCAGAAGAGTCTCGGAGGGCAGCAGTCCCAGCTGCTGCATGAAGAGACGACTTAATGGCCTGCACGTGAACGCTTGAAGCTCGCTGTTGCTTGTCGCGTTGTCTTGATTGTTGTAGGCCAAATTGCTCGAGCTGTCTGAAACTCAACCACATGTCGAAGCAAGCACTCGGCTCCCGTCTGAAGAGACCAGGTTAAAAGAAAACTGCCATTGTTGTTCGAGAAAAGCCCACTCTCAAGACGTTCAGGACCCACGTATTCCTAGAAAACCAAACGTGCTGCTTTACATAGTCACACATATACAAGCACACGAAAAAAAAAAATAAAACCTGATTATCAATTTGGATACATGGTGAGGAACACCTCGGACCGCTTAGAAAGAGCGGCTAAGCGCGTCCGCATTCCCATTTAACTTCCCCTTTTTGTATCTTATTTCAAAATTGTACTGCTGTAAAATCAAGCTCCACCTAAGAAGGCGACTGTTCTTCGATGTCGCAGTTTGCAGCCAAGCCAGGGGACAATGGTCCGTGTCTACGGTGAATTTGGCCCCTCCAAGATAGCACTGCAATTTTTGAATGGCCCATACAATGCAAGCGCATTCTTTCTCTGACGCGCAATAAGCCCTCTCTCTAGAACTCAGTTTTCTGCTCAAGTAGAGCACGGGGTGCTCATTACCGTCGTCATCTCTCTGGCAGAGAACAGCACCTAACCCTCGATCACTGGCATCACACTGGACCGTGAATTCTCGGCCATAGTCTGGAGCTCGCAATACCGGACGGCTAATCAGCACAGCCTTCAGGTTTACGAAGGAGGCTTCCTTTTGTTCGTCCCAGACTACATTTGTCGGTTCTGTCTTGCGGAGAGCGTCGGTCAGAGGGCTAGCCAAAGCTGAATAGTTAGGGATGTAGTGATTGTAGTACCCAGTCAGACCCAGGAATGCTCGAATTTCCGTCTTCGTGCTCGGCCGCGGGTAGTCTGCTACCGCAGAAATCTTAATCTCGCTGGGTTTCCTGAAACCTTGACCTACATTGTGACCCAAGTAGTCCACGGTCGCCCTTGCCAGGCAACATTTCTCGGCCTTTACGGTTAGTCCAGCTTGACGCAAAAGGCTCAGTACAGCTCTTAGATGTACCATATGGTCCGCCCATGAGTCGGAAAAAACCGCAATGTCATCTAAGTAAGGCACTGCGAATGTTTCACACCCCTTTAAAACCCTATCCATGAGTCGGGAAAAACAAAATGGAGCATTTTTGAGCCCGAAACTCATCATTGTTGGCTGGTAGCTGCCCGTCGGAGTGACGAAAGCCGCGTATCTGCTGGCGCGTTCAGTGAGCGGTACTTGCCAGTATCCTCGAGTAAGGTCCAGCGTAGTCACATATGCCGCTCTACTGACCTGTTCTACTCTCTCCTCAATATTCGGAATAGGATACACTTGATCCCTGGTGAGAGAATTTAGCTTTCGGTAGTCTACCACAGGCCTAGGGTCTTTACCTGGAGCTTCTACTAAGATCATAGGCGAAGCATAATCGCTTTCCGAGGGTTTTATTACTCCCAATTCCAGCATGCGATTTACTTCCCTATCCAGAATTTCTCTTTGCCTTGGAGAGAATCGGTAGCACCTTGATCGCACTGGCACGTCTGAAGTCAGCTCAATATCGTGCTCAGTCAAATCAGTCCTGCCTGGCCTGTCCACGAAGCAGGTCTCAAACTCTGTTATTATTTCGCCCAGATCGGACAGCTGAGATTTCTTTAGTTCTCCTCTCTGCTCCGTCTTTCTGAGAAGCTCCTGAGCGTTGCTTCCTTTTCCGCTGAGGCAAATCAAGTTGTCCCCCATCTCCTCGGGAAGGTTTAACGTTAGATTTACCACGGCTTCCCTCTGCACATAAGGCTTCATAAGATTGCAATGATAAATGCGCACTTCTTTACGCCTACCGGGAATTTTCACTGCGTAGTTAGTGTTAGAAAGCTCTGCAACGACTTTAGCAGGTCCTTCCCACTGTACTTCGAGCTTATTCTTGGGATCATTGGCTTGCTCCATAGCTAAGTCCTCTCGGGTTCCACTTAGAAGTCTCGTGAGATTACTAGACACTGGCGGCAAGAGGTTAATCTCAAGAACTTCCTCATTCCGCGTCTCACCAAGCTCACTTTCAAGTTGACTTATCCGAGATGCCTCGCTCTCAAAGTTTTCTGACCCGCTATCTTCCACATCGACCACTGTTTTAACTGCCGTTTCCTCCGCTGTGGAATTTTCTGGTATGAGCAGTGTAGCTAGTTCTCGCGCCTTTGAACGTGTTAAGGCTCGCACAACTCTGTCTCCGAACAGGATGCCCCTCTTTCGCAGTATCATGTCCGATTTGTTGGAAAACAAATACGGATAGCACTTAGGAAGCTTTCCTGAAACGGCAGCCTCGGTTGTCAACTTGCCGAAAGGGCCCTCGATGACCACGTTCGCGATTGGCAAGCACACACTCTGTTCCTCCGCTACCTGGCGGATCCATGCACACTGTCCTGTATAGTCGGAAGGCGACACATACGCCGGATGGACAACATCCATCGTTGCGGCCGAATCGCGCAGTACCTTGCAAGGCTTCCCGTTGACTACTAGGTCATGCAGGTAGGGTTCTAAAAGCTGCATATTTTCATCGCAGTCACTGACATACGAGAAAGCAATCTTTTCTTTCCGGCAGTTGACGGCAATGTGACCCTGCTCATTACACCTAAAGCATGTGAGCGGCTTCCTAGCCTCAAGCTTTTTCTTTGTGTTCTGCGCGTTGGTCACTTCCCCACTTTTCTCACTGCCGTCCTTTCTAGGGCGTTTGCCTGAAGAAGCCTTCCTTTCTTCGTTTGCAAATCTAGCAAAGTGCCTTTCCTGACGGTTATTCACACTGAACTTGGGATTGCGGGGCCTATCCACTGCTGGGTTGCTGAATTGTCGACGCGAAGCGTACTCCTCAATGAGTTCGGCAGCTTCAGTTGCCGACTTAATTTCGCCTCGGTCCTGTAACCAATTTCTTTCTTTTTCTGGGAGGCAGTTATAAAACTGCTCCAAAAGAATTCGCTCGACTACAGCGTCCCTATCACTGTAGGAATCAGTGCTCTTTAGCCACTCGCCCAAATTAACTCTTAGATTGTACAGGAATTCAGGGTAACTCTCGTCCCTGGACTTAGTAGCATTCCGAAAACGTTGTCTGAACGCCTCGGCGCTAAGCCTATACTTTCTCAGAAGGCAAGCCTTGACCTTCTCGTAGTTGTCCGCGTCCTCCTTGCTAAGCCGCGCGACAACCTCCGCTGCCTCGCAGGGCAGAACCGTCAATAATCTCTGAGACCACGTGTCTCGCTGGAAGGACAGTTTTTCGCAGGTTCGCTCAAAGTTAACCAGATACAGACCGATATCCCCTGATATCACATATGGCTGCATGTACTTTGACATCTTGAAATCTGCCTCCTTGTTGAGAAGAGGTACCGCTAGCTGGGGACAATCGCCCGACCTCTTGCTCAACTCTAGTTCTAATTTCCGGAGCTCAATTTCTAGCTTCTTTTCCTCTCTTTCCCGCTCTTTCTGCTGTCTGAGCTGTTCCTTTTTTTGCCCGATGAGGTTCCATGCTTCACTGAGCTCCTCATCATCGGTTCCCAGATCAGTGATTGCCTTTATAATCAAGGGTTTTCGTGCCAAACCACTTGTATCAATTCCCAATTCCTCACACAATAGCAACAGGTCCGGTTTCTGCAGCTTTTGTAGGTCCATGATCGCTCCGAGTGTCGGCTACTTCCAAAACAACAGTGCAAACTACCAAACCTAAAGGCGTTTCAACACTTTTTACCAGTTCTAAATTCTAACCCTGTTCTAGAACCTGGTCCACATCAGAAGAAAGCCAAGCACTCACCCACACATGCGATCGATGTTCCGAGCTGCTCTCTTGTTGGCCGATTGTTGCTCCTGCTTGTTGCTTGAGATGCCACCTCCGATCACAAGATGTTGTGGCTTGTAGATTCTGATCCACCTCGAATCACCAGATGTTGTGGCTTGCAGATTCAGATCCCACCTCCAGTCATCAGATGTTGTGGCTTGTAGATTCAGATCCCAACGCTGGTCACCAGTCGTTGTGCTTGTAGATTCAGATCCCACCGCTGATCACCAGTTGTCGAGACGCTGGGGCTACGTCGACCCGGCCTTCACTTGGTAGCGTGCAGAGACTCGGGGTTGAAGTAGGATTGAATCTTCGAAGTTGGTGAAATATGTACAAGCAGGTTTACTGGCACTTTGAGAAAACGTATTTACAAGAATATTTACATGAAAAAGAAGGGTACATCAGCAAAATGACAAGCGTTAAGAGTTCATAGCGAGAAGCGACTGGATGAGCCGTTTACCCAGGGCCCAGAGCGACATTTCGTGCTCTGCAGCGTCCTTAAAACCCCCTATGTCCAGCCCCTCTCTGAAGATGCTGACCAACCAAATCCAGGGCACGCCCCTCAGGTATCGGCATCCAATCGAACACATCACTGCACTGATGGTCTGAAGCACTGACTGGTCCGGCATTCATTCGTTGGGCGTGATCACTTGTTGGCGGGAAAAGCTTGGGAACGGCGAGGAGAGGAGGTACATTTCTATTCTTCAGCAAAGAAACCACAGGCTGGTTCTGACAAGTGGTTTTACTTCTCAGAAACCCGAGTGCACGTGGCGCCGCATCCGCTCCCAGCATTGTCCGTTTTCGACAATTGCAAATCTTTCCTGCATTCCTGGGAAATCACTTAATGGCTGTATGCGTCATGCTCCTTTCTTGTCCTGCACGTCAGCGGACATGTCACTCTGTCGTCTCCTTTGGAAAGTAGGCATTCCTCACTGGACGATAGGGCTTATCGACTGGAAGGGTGAACAAAAGAAAGAAAGCACTTCCTGCATTTCCCGCAGGGGGACGTTTCTTTGTGTTTTTCCAGACGTTCTCTTGGCAGGGTCAATTTGGCATTTGCAGAGTGTCCACAAAGCAAAACAGGCTTACAAAACAGGATTCCTGGAAACAGGCTCACTTAGAGCCATTGGACCATCACCACATATTCACAGCACTTTTCCATGCCCACAGGCGAACAATAGAGCGCGCAAATGCGGATGCTTGGTCGTAACATGGCGCTACAGACCCCCAACATTCTCTACCCAGACATATCTAAAAGCAAAAGCGAGACAAATAGGGCTAAGCAAAAAAGAAAAGAGCTAAAAATCTATAACAAGAAGCTGTAGATGTATACAGTTGGAGTACGTGTCCACGTCGAAGTCCGGTAGTCGTGCAAGGTTTGGTCAAAAAGCTGTTCAGAAGATCACGGCTGGTAAAAACATAGTGTTCGTAGAGATGAGACCTCTGATGAACGAGCTGGACGCCAGAAAGTATTGTATGATATATTTCGAGATATTGTGAACATTGAAGTGGGAATCTAGAAGGGTTAAACACAAGCGCGGATTCTCCTCGTCGAAGGGAGATGCGCTAGGAAACTCACGGAAGCCAGACTGTGCGGACGCGTTTTAAGTACACTTGCCTTTGGCCGGGAGAAGTTCGCATATATGAATATATCACGAGGTGGTTGGCGTTGTGTCCAGATGGCTGTGGTTAGATGAGCTGGGCACTGGGCAGCAGCATGAGCTGTAGGTGATGGCACGCTGCGTGTGTCCGGGTAGTCCGACGGCACCATAATTTCTGGAGGTCGCCGGGCAGGGGCGATCGCGGCCACATATAAGACATTCGGCCGAGGCGAAAATTGTTGTTGTTGCCCTCAAAAAAATGGCACGTACCTACAAGGGGGATTGGCCATGCCCAGGCGGCGATTACAGTTTCTTAGGTTCCATACTGCAGGAATGAGGTATTTTAAATTTTATCGAATTAGGTTCAGCGACAGAGATGATTGAGGGTTATACTGGGGCTTACTGAGCTTTAATTTGTGAGATTAAAGAGCAAAAAAAAGAAAAGGAAAACATAACTAGGAATAACAAAAAGAGAAAGCCATCTAGACCGTTTTCTGCCCGTGCCGTGCCTCTTCTTTTCAGGCGCCAGCGCATATGGTGGCGCTATACAAGAGCACTCCTCGTCCTCCTCCTCCTCCTCTTCCTCGTCTTCTCGCCTCTGTACATCATGTTGTTGTTGTCCTCTTAATTTATGCCACATACTCACACGGGGAATTATGAAAATGCCACATACACTCGTATTTTTTTTTTATCTCTTCTTTTATAGCTGCCACCAAAGTCGTTCATTCTTTGAAAGATGGCGCGAAATAGACCACTCTGCACAATCTGACACACTTCTGGACGCGTGCCGTCATTTCGTTCGGTGCAAACAACAGTACTTCACTTTCTGATTTAGTGTTTTTCGTTAGCGTACGAAGGTAAACTTCCAGCGAAACTTGTCAACGCGGAGGGATAATCACGGCGAGGATGACGTCGAAGGTGGTGTCCTCGTCTCGTGCCGATCCTGCTCAGCAACGGCAGTGTCCTCGCGATACCGCAACCTACGCTTTCCACGGATGCCCGTTTATGCAACTATAGTTTTCACCATTCACGAGCTCCTGACTCGCTGCTTTCCAAGCCTCGCTGAATGTAGTGAACATGTGAAATATTCCGTACCGCCAGCAGTGTATCGCACTGAGGTTTCTTCCAAACGTCCCGGGGTGGATTTTGGAACTGCATACAGAGCAGCCCAAAGTGCTTCGCGCGCGAAGTTGATTTTTAATGAGTTACACCCTGACTTTGACAAATTCCGTCCGTTTGTTTTGCGATGTCGGCTCCACACTGCAGAATACCTCCGGGGATCGCCCGCACACCTTCGTTCTTCAGCCATCTGCACCCTTCAGAATCATCGTCCACCCAGTACAAACAACCGACCTCCGCCCTCCAGAAGCCTGCCACACACTACACACCCACCAATGCCCTCACCGTCCACACTCTCCCTCCCCCCTCCCCCCCGTTCCACCAGACAGCCCACCTACACCATGTAAAAGCTTTGTTCACCGCCAAGTTTTGCGCGATCGAATCTCCCTAATGTTGAAAATCAGATATACTTTCTTTGTAAGCAATATATATCCTGATTTTTCGTTGGGTCACTAGACAGCTCTGCGGTCTATATATTATGGAAGGCTGAAACAAGGCAAGAGTTTTAAAGTTTGCGGGCGAAAAACAATTCTGAACACCTTACTAAAATGCTGGTCCTCCCATGACAAGAAAAGACAGCTAGTAACCACTCGAATTTGGCTTAACATTATTGTTACGGGTGAGGAAGAAGCGGGGAGTGGTGCGAGCAGGAGCGCTCGCACTAGGCCCGCCACGATTCATGAACTCATCTCGCAGTCATCGGCCATCTTCTCTCTGTTACACTGTGTTCACCGACTTGCCGCCCCGCAACATTTTGGTGGAGGTGTTGGGTTTAATATCTTCATCATAAGCTCTTACTCGGTTTTTATGGGTTAAGAATGTTTGTTGAAACGACTGAAGGGCCGGTGAGCGCTACGGCTCTTCAAACGGGGAAGTTAATGAACCTACGGATGCAGCGTGGGGCGTTGAATGCCCTTTCCAGCACTAAAGGGAGAAACGGTCGAACGCGGTGCCGGTTAATATGCCTTTAGCAGTCCTCGTGACCAGAGCCGGCCACGAGTACAAGAAATGAGGTGCCAGCACACGCCGCAGGCACGACTGCGACCGCCATAATTACACTGCTGTGGTGCCAGCCCACGGCGTGGAGAAGGTATAATACTGTGAAAGCGCGTGTTAGCTTTATATCATTTCCCCTACAAGTGAAATGCTTTAGTCACACGGGGCGCTACACACCAGAAGTTGCGAAGGAAGTCGAGCACAGTGTCCAACTAAGAAATTAGAGTGCCGCTACCACCATGTCCAACATGCCTAGGAATGCGCTGCGTCTTTTCTGTAATGAATGTTATGCTTACACCTTCTGCGGGAGACGAGATCGACTGTAAGTTTATTTGCATCTAGATTTGGATTGGAAAACATTTATTGTCAGCATTTATCCCTATGTGGGCACTATACTATAGATGGCTTCGAGTCCGTGCCTTTCGCCGACCTTATGAGCCCAGGGAACAAAATGTAGCGCACCAAGACAAGGACAGAAAAAGAAGACACACACAGCGCTAGCGCTGTGTGTGTCTTCTTTCTCTGTCCTTGTCTTGGTGCGCTACATTTTGTTCCCTTTGATCATGTACCAACAAGCCCAAATATCTACCCTTATGAGCCCACTCAGTGGCCCGAAAGTGCGTCAATTGGTCTGAGCTGACCAGTATAGCCTCCTATCGCTTTTTCGTGTAGAACAATTACTTCATCTCGAATTTGTTCGCAGTGGGGTGGATGAAGCTGTGAGCATGGAGCGACGCATTCCAGACTAATCAGGTTTGCTCGACAGAACATAGAAGCAGTACATTTGCACAAGCTGTCGCTTTGTACCATCCGGCGCTCGTATATAGCTTTCAGTACAGAGGGTAACAGTTACCTGTGAGGTGAAACAGTTCGACCAACTCACCGCAGTCGCATTCGGTGGGGGCTGTATCAAAAAGGCTCACCTATACCGGTCCATAAGAAACTCAGGGTGGTCGAAGATAATATGCTCGGCTTCATCGCGGTGTGTGTCGTTGCTCGCGTGTAGCCATGGAGAGCGAAAATGCACTATTTCATTATGAAGACTCGTTTTGAAAATAAGTAAATTAGTGCCAGTGTCAGGACCTTGTACCTGCTGTTGTTAAGGGATATGTGCATTACCAGTCTCGCAATACTATATGCGTTGCTGTGTATCAGAATTAGTTACACTCCTGTAAGAAGACTAGCTGTCACACTAGCAAACATACACATATACTTTCAAGGTATAGCAGATTTTTGTGAAGAAAGCAAAACGCCTTTCTTCTAACCATGCGAAGTCAAACTAGCAGTTTTGTGACTTGAAGAGAAATGAAACAAATCGCTAGAAAATATATGTTTGTATGAAATCTGCTATAAACTTGGTTATAAACTGCTATAAACTTGGCTTGGTGCGCAGCGTGACAAGGATCACCCAGATGCATAAAAATAGTGTATAGATGATTGCTTATATTTTATTTCTTGTTGGGCTTTTTTGAAATAGAACCCGATCAAGTGAAGAAAGACCGGGTCAAAACTGGATTTTTATGTCATAATAAGAATTGAATTTTTGAACGACTGCCAGTTAAAAAAGGTGTACTCGTGGCTAACACAAGATTAAGGAAAGTACAATTTGACTTTTAATTAAGGAGAAGGCATATTAAACAGCGGTTTTGTAAGAGGTAGTAAAAAGCACATTCACAATGAACTTACTGTTGATGAGAAGGCCAAGCTTAAGCGTCTCGGGATAGTTGTTCTCGTAAAGCCCTACCAAGCAGTGCACCAGGTCTAGGACTGAAAAAGCCGGAACGAAGACAGCCCGTTATCCCGTGTTTCTTTCACAGACTTCTCAGAGTTATGTTCATTTTTCATATAGGTGCAGAATTCAAGATTTATTATGCAGCAAAATATACTTGAAATGTACACGCGCAGAATAATAAAGTTTTAAAAGAAAGGGAAACAAAAACACCCTGTCGATCTATAGCAGTTTCTAGAAAAAGATTTAAATGCCACGTGCCGGCGGTGCGGTTCGAACTCACGACTTCGTATGTCCCGTGCGGTGGCCTGCGAACAGACATATGGCGACGACTGTCCAATATTATACTCTCAGGGGATATTCATTTGCATATATTCTAGGCGCTACTGTGTGATAGTTCAACGAAGCACTCATTGGATGTCCGCCGCTATGGCCGAGAGTGGAGACGAAAACTCTTAAGCTTGGGTTGCATGCAACATATACCCTGTGCTCCCACCAGTAGAAGATTAGACAACCGCCTAGGTGATATACAGACGTCGTGGGTTCAGATTCCACTGCCGATACTTTTCCTTTTACCTCTAAGTTCTACTTTCTAAGCAGTTACCTATTAGCCATAATTCGATTGCGCTACTAAGTGTCAGTTAATGAATGTCACAAAAAGAAATTGTGGAAAGAATCCTCTTTGCTTTCTCAGGTTTTGGAGAATATCGTAACGAGCCCTTGATTTCCCTACACTTTTGAGCACAACAGTCTTCAGCAGAGTTTTGACCGGGCGTCTTCAAAAATATTCCACGAGCAGCTGCCCAATGCCACCAGTCTCGGCAAAGGCAGTTTTTGTGGAAAGTTGCAAGGGCAAGGTCCGAGAAGCGGAACAATGAGGGCTCCAAATCGGAGAATTCGGGGGGCATCTAGTGAAACCAGAAGTCCCCGCTGCATGCCGGGGAAAGCTTATGTTGTAAGAATAATGAGAATAACGACTGCATTGAAAAACAAGAGAGAGTCAGTTAAATTAAATTTAAATACTGGCGCAAAGCTGTGGCATCAAAGTACACAGAAAAAGAAATAAAACTGAGATCAAGCGAATGAACGCTTTGAAGAATAGGATCGAGAATCAGCTCTGTGCAAGTCATGTGACTCGGCAAGCGTTGCCCATACTGGCCACGATTCCTGTACTACGTCATACACGAATGTACCTGACGCCGGTGGGCAATCAGACTACAGGCAGTCGCTCACCTTGCCAAGAGGAGATCTGCTTGAGGCTGAAGTTCTCGTAGTCGAAGAGGAATACTGAAGTATCTATGGTTTTCCCCAGCTGCATGCACAAAGAAAAAAGAAAGCCGAGGGATGATGGGCGTCACCGATCCAGAACACACACACGTCGAAATACGGTCAAGGTGAGCCACTTTCTAACAATCGTAGAATTCGGGTCTATTTGATAAATTCAAGGAAGTGCATTTATGAGGCTCGTAACAAAGACATCCTCATGTAACGCATGTAAGACATCCTCGTAAACAACCTTTCGGTATACTAAATCTAATGATTAAGCAGATGTTATCAATTAAGGGGGAAGGGGGACGAAGGCACATCTCTATCTGTTGGAGATGGTCTTGAGCATCGGTCGTGTGAGCGTATATTTCATTGCTCTTCTGGGTCACATGACAGCTACGCAGGACTGACACGGCGAAAGGTGAGGTTAGAACTGCCTAATTTGAAAGAACGAGGCTTTCTAATATGTCGTCCGAGGTGCGTTTGGAGTTTGTTTTTCTATTTTGTCGTTTTCTCACCAAGTGCTAGCTGGTACTAGTTTGTATTAGTCATTCCGGAGCTTTGTGGTATTGAGTTACGGTGTCGGGAATTGATTCAGATTAGCTACACATCAGTAACAAAACTTATCCCGGAGACCTCCACTCTTAAAAAAAAAAAAAATAAAGATAGCACCGCCGTGGTCGTGTAGTGGTTAGGGCACTCGACTGCTGTAGCCAAGGATGCTAGAACGAATCCCGGACGCGGCGGTTGCATTTTGATGGAGGCCAAATCAATGCGTCTGTGTGCTGTGCGATGTCAGGGCAGGTTAAATAACCCCAGGTGGTCGAAATTTCCGGAGCCCTCCACTACGGCGTCTTCATAGTCCGAGCTGCTCAGGGTCGTTAAACCCCATAAACCAAAACTTAACAGAGATACACACACACAGCAACGCAGAATTTAAAACTGATTATTGTATAAGAACAGGGGATATATAAAACGCATCTACGAAACAGAAAACGCCAACACAAACTTAAAATCATCAGCCATAGACAAAAATATGAATAGGCTACGCATGAATTGAAACCAGTGGAAGCTTAGAACATGACAATGAAAAATTATAGCTCTGGCCTTGCCAGTGATAAAGAGGGCGATGATGCAGTTATCACTCTTTTTTGGAGATAGAGTTGGCATAGATAACCTCCGCTGCGGTTATGTTTTTCTCTCTCTCTTTTTTTTTTTTTTTTGCGTTTCACATGAAGGTAGTTTTATCCAGACATGAAAAGCAGCTACGGCTTTCACAGCGTTTTTGACGGGCTTTTATTCAGATATGAAAAGCATCTACAGATTTCACAGCATTTGGAATGTAGAGGTAGATTGCTGCCCATGTCGGTGCGAAGTGATCGTTTGTATCCCGCTCATAGAGAAAGGGATTGGGTAAAGAGCGGACACTCGGCGAAATCTGGCCCAAGGGAATGGCGCATGAATGATAACGCTAGTAATAGCTTTCATTTCAGTTCAGGCGTTCAGTCGTGTCCGACTCTTCGTGACCCTATGGACCATGTCACGCCACGCTTTTCGGTCTCTCACTATCTTCTTAACATCACATAGCTTCATCTGCAATGCCTCGAGAATGCCATCTAACCATCGCGTTCGCTGCCTACCCCTTCTCCGGCGACCCTCAACCTTTCCCAACATCAAATCTTTCTCCAGCGACTCCTCTCTTCTCATCAGATGACCAAAGTAGCTGAGCTTTAACTTTAGAATTTGACCCTCCAATGAGCAGTCAGGGTTTATGGTCGACAATATCGACTGATTTGATCTTCTGGTAGTTCAAGGAACTCTTAAGAGTCTTCGCCAGCACCACAATTCAAACGCGTCAATTCTTCGGCGGTCAGCCTTTTTCACAGTCCAACTCTCGCATCCATACATCACAACTGGAAAGACCATAGCACGGGTTATACGGATCTTGGTTGGCAGACTAATGTCTCTGCTCTTTACTAGGCGGTCAAGGCTAACCATTGCTCTCTTTCCCAGAAGCAGGCGTCTCCTAATTTCATGGCTGCAGTCTCCTTCCGAGGTAATCTTGGCGCCCGAGGTAATCAGAGCCAGTGACGCTGTGCTTGTGGCCCCCCACCCTGCGCACCGATGATTATTGACTTCCGTGCGCGTAGCATGAAATCCGAGCCGCCTGGCAGCGGTCGCCAGCCGAGTGGTCCCTTCTCGGGGGACATGTCCAAGGCGCTCACCAACGGAGACCGGCGACCGAGTGAGGCCGTCCTTCGCCAGGTGAGCCTGGTGGCCGCTTACCACGACCACATTTCGTGCGCCAAGTCAGCCGAGCTGCTGGACGCGATGCCGTGCGAGACGGACCACCTGTACGCGCAATGCGGTGACGATGCGCCCGACGACTCCGAACAGGACCCCCTGCGTGCCATCATCGTGCTGCATACAGACCTCATACAGCACCAACAAGAACTCATCGCCGACCGAGACCGTCAGATTGACGAGCTGCGCGCCCAAAGAGATGAGCTACAGGAGCACCTGCACCGCTTTCAGCAGACGCGTCGGGTCAGCGTGGGCTGCCAGACTGACGAGACCGTTGTCGACGTGCGCAGCCGCACGCCACTCTTGTCAAGCCCGCTACCCGCGGAACCGCAATCGCCGCGGGCTGCCCCCGAGGAGGAGGCAGGTGATACGTGCAGGGCTTCGCTTCGCGAGGAGTTTCTTGCGGAGCCTCCATCGAGTGTTCCCGAAGTCCAAGACGCACGCAACGAGCCTGAGACCGCTGCCGCTGAGGTCAGATCAGGCTGTGGAGCCCATTGAAGTACCCACATGGCGGGTGCGGACGGTGCCCACAGCGTACTCCATGGAAGGCACAGAGAACCTGGATGATGAGGTATTCATCAAGGCACGACAAGCCAGAACGCGACGAGCGGAGGCGGAAAAAGTGGGATATGCAACGTTTGCGAGAGGAGCAGCAAATGGAGCGCTTGCGCCGCAAGCAGCTGCGCTCACAGCCAGAAGCTGAGCGCCCCCCTGCGTGTCCCCGCTCCTTCTGTGGGCACCTCCGAGGCGTCCACCACGTCGAAGTGGTTGAGGCGTTGCCCGTGGTCGCCTTCGGACAGCCCATACCGGACCTGGAGCCGAGGGAGTTTTGTGTCCCATGGCTCGCGAGGCATGGGGAACAGTCAAGAACAGCCGATGGCCGGTCTCGAGCAAAACACAGCCTCCTCGGGGGGTGGCCGTGGCCAGGATGGATACGGACGATCCGTCCACAGAACACGACTTCGCTCTTCGCAAAGCACTGATGACGGCCTCTTGCGGGCAGCCTTCCTGGCGGCAGCGTCAGGAGCCGCTTCAGGCGGCGCAACGGCCTCCTGCGACGAAGACTGAACAGGGGCCGCGGGCGGCTCCGGGGGCGCCTCCTGGGCACGCTCGGCCCCTTCCTCTGCGGCTGGAGGGCCCACCCGGACGGACTCCGGCATCGCCGCCGGTCGCGCCGCTTCCGGACGCTGCGGCGGGGGCTGCCGCCGGGCCGGTTCTGGGGGAGGACGTGATGACTCGGGTCCTGGCCGGTGAGGTGGGGGCTGCCTCCGGGCCGGCTCTGGGGCAGCAGGCCGTGATGGCTCAGACCCTTCTGGACGATGCGGCGGGGGCTGACGACGGGTGGACTCGGTGGTAGGCCCGCTGACCATAGCTTTACACACGACGAAATGGATGGCGCCACCAGTATTTGTCGCGCCGCGCGCGCGGGTGCTGCCGGCGCAGATTACGTTATTATGGTTTAAAACGTTGCATTTCGAGCAGTTTATGCTGACCGCGCCGGCCGGTTTCTTGAATTGCTCAGCTCGTGATCAGGCGCCGGTGCGCACATCATGGGTTGGCCAGTTCATGACACCCCGGCAGCTTCCAGCAAAGGGAAGGTGAGATATTTTTTCTGTTTGAAAACTACGCTGCATTTCAAGCAGTTTAGCTGAGCTCTCTGGCTGGCGCGGTTGTGAAGAGAATTGGCCTATATGAGCTCGGTAATGGCGCATCAAGGGCTCGCCGGTTACTGCGCAGTTAGATAAGAGCGAACCCACGCCTGACGTTATTTGCTTGGTTTGCCTAGTGGTTACTTTTGCGTGGCTTCTCGTTGAGTTTTACGTGTTGGGGTGTGTTTTATGGCCTTCACCAGTGCGCAATCTCTTTTAGGTGATGTGTTGACCGGGTGAAATCTGAACATCGAGAGTGGGCTAATGTGTTAAAGACGAGCGTTTTCGCGTGGTATGGTACGGGACCGTTATCGTTAAGAAGGCAGAAAAAAAAGGTACCGCACAAAATCTGGAGAACCAGTGTGTCGAGGATCGTCATCTGCACCGAAAAACCCTCGGGGAATGTGCTAAAAAAAAAAAGGCAATAGAAAAGGAAACGTCGAGGTGCTTATAAACAGCGTGATACTAAAGAAGTGGCGTGCCGATAATTCCGTCCTCTCCGTTTTTGAAAACATGCATTCCACCCGCGCATTTATTTTCAGTTCTCCTAACGCGCACTGTGGTATCCCCTGTGTTGTTACCGCCAGGTATCAAATATATTTATGGAATGAAACGCGTAGTCGGCTATCAATGCATCTTTTAAAACCAAAGACTAACATCGGGAAATGAAGCAATGCTTGGAAATTACAGATAGGAATCTTCGCCGTGTTGCTTGATTTGTGTATTTTACGTGGGTATTCACACGAGGTTCGATAAATCATTGACCAATATTCGTAACTTTATTTCTTTACAGATTTCTCGCGTTTAATCTGTTTACACAGGGTCAGTAAAAGGTGTATCACGATGACATATATTTCTACTGTGAATTTTCCACCTGATGCCAGGATTCGGCAGTCTCTGCTGTGTGCCCTGGTGAGACAATTGCAGCATACGTACAAGAGGTCCGGACCAACGTCCCGCATTCCACGAGTAGATAGGTTTGAGCTTTCACTTTCGGCTAGCCATTTCACGT
Organism: Amblyomma maculatum; assembly: GCF_055883805.1. Classification (NCBI taxonomy): domain Eukaryota; kingdom Metazoa; phylum Arthropoda; class Arachnida; order Ixodida; family Ixodidae; genus Amblyomma; species Amblyomma maculatum. The sequence continues at coordinate 326,241,924 of NC_139344.1, read as the reverse complement.
GATTTAATGTGCACATCAGGTATTTCTATAGCGATATAATTGTTATTTAACATAAAAAATGTGTTAATAGGCATGAAATAAATGTCCCAATTGTTTCCTGAAATATTAATATCAGTACATATTTTCACATTCCATACAGCTACGCATTATGATGTCGCGTTTTGCTAATTTAGAGTGCGCACTCTTGTAAAACATATTTATTCGTCCTCCGATTGTATGACCACTGACACGAGCACCTGGGATCTGTAACTTTTAGTCTAAAACCGTATGTGGTTATTCCTCGTCGATTCATATATAAGTAAAATTCAGGCCTTGCCCACATATGGAGAAGGCGTTATGAACGTCAGCGACAGCACGGTCAGCGTCATCAATCGAATTATCTAAGATTACTAATGCCTTGACCGCCTAGTAAAGAGCAGAGACATTAGTCTGCCAACCAAGATCCGTATAACCCGTGCTATGGTCTTTTCAGTTGTGATGTATGGATGCGAGAGTTGGACTGTGAAAAAGGCTGACCGCCGAAGAATTGACGCGTTTGAATTGTGGTGCTGGCGAAGACTCTTAAGAGTTCCTTGGACTGCCAGAAGATCAAATCAGTCGATATTGTCGACCACAAACCCTGACTGCTCATTGGAGGGTCAAATTCTAAAGTTAAAGCTCAGCTACTTTGGTTATCTGATGAGAAGAGAGGAGTCGCTGGAGAAAGATTTGATGTTGGGAAAGGTTGAGGGTCGCCGGAGAAGGGGTAGGCAGCGAACGCGATGGTTAGATGGCATTCTCGAGGCATTGCAGATGAAGCTATGTGATGTTAAGAAGATAGTGAGAGACCGGAAAGCGTGGCGTGACATGGTCCATAGGGACACGAAGAGTCGGACACGACTGAACGCCTGAACTGAACTGAACTGAACTAGTTAATTGTGAACTTATCGTAACACGTACAAAACGGGTTGTTTCTAGAGCGCTTTTTCTAGATGTCTACCGAAAAATGTCACACAACACAAGAGCAATGGGAATCCGATACAAATGATAGAATCACGTACACAGAAGTGACAGTTGTGAAGGGTTGTACTAGATCTCAGGGAAAGCTGCAAAACGTACAAAAACTGTGCCGTGCTAGCAGCAGGGTTCTTCGCCACATTTCCCGATTTTTTCTCAGGTAGTGCATCATACAGCCCTTAACGCGATGCTGAATCTATAGAAAATGCCGTAGGCAATGTTGCGTACGCTGATCGTCTTCAATTTACGAGTTCATCTGCCTTTGGCAGATTTTGCTCATAACAGCTGTGTCCGCTTGAATGTAACCAGCTGCGTAAGCTGCGGCAGTTTTATGCCCCCGCCTCGCTGCACGTGACTGTACGGCTTTTGGACGGCTGCGCTTTATTTGCAACTGTAGAAGGCTCTGCATTGCCAAAAGGTTTTTGCCGTAGGCAGTTAATCACAATGGTTGCCAGGAAAGGATAGCATTCGATTCAACACCCTCGCACTCAGCAGCCGAACATACAGGCCGTGGTTAATAGCCATTTCAGCGTCGAGATGATATGCATCGTTTTATAATAATAATTGGTTCACAGGAAGGGAAAGGCGCAGTATCTGTCACACTTGCTATGTGGACACCTGAACCGCGCCGTAAGGGAAGGGATGAAGGTGGGAGGGAAAGTAGATAGAGAGAAGGAGGAGCCGTAGTGGAGGGCTACGGAGTAATTTCGACCACCTGGGGATCTTTAACGTGCGCTGACATCGCACAGCACACGGACGCCACTTCGTTTCGCCTCCATCGAAGCGCAGCCGCCGTGGTCGGGTTCGAACCCGGGAACTCCGGGCAGTAGTCGGGCGTCTTACCACTGCACCACCCCGGCGGGGCATCGTTTTATGTTGGTACTGTTTTGTTGTATATCACGTTTCTGCAGTGCCAATGATGTGTCATAATTTTTTGCTTGTTTCCATTTGCGCGTGTACATAACAATGGCACAAATAACATTCAGTTAACTGTTTCCTAAACCTGGTCACAGATGGATTCGTTCATGGGATTTAACACCCCAAAGCGACTCAGGTTATGAAGGTAGTCGTAGTGGAGGACTCCGGATATTTTAAGGCGAAAGCTCATGAGTGTCCGGGCGTGCGTGCGTCGGCGAGGAGTGTCACTCTTTTTCGTGAGATTCTGTGGGATATTTTATTATTTTTTTTTCATTTCATACATACTGCTAACCTCCTTGCGGAGGTTGTTGCAGGTTTGGGGTATAAAATGAAAGCACAAAATGACAAATGTTGACAGTCCACACTTGCTAACTTTTTACACAATTCTATATGGCAGTGTGGAACAAGAAATAGAAAAGAAGAGAAGGATATCATACAATACAGTACAATAAGATACAATGCAATACAATACAATATGGTACAATAGAATCACCCTTAAGGCACATGTTTAAAAATATTTGTACAGAGATCGGGCTAGGCATATATAGGGTTCTTAAGAAACAGTTGCCAGCCGTGAACTGAAACTTCTATTGATGAGCAATTAACCACTCTATCGGCTAAATCATTCCATTCGCGGACCGCCAGGGGAAAGAAAGAGAACATTAGCGTATCGCTGTGTGCGCGATACTCGACTAGATGCTTGGAATGTCGTGTTCTTTCGTTTCTATGTGGTGAGAGTGAAATGTATCTAATGCGGTCAATTTTAAGGGCTCCAGTTAGAAGAAGGTAAATAAACTTCAGTCGTGTATTTTTTGCTCGGGTACTAATAGTGATAAGACCAGCCTGTCTAAGAAGTTCAGAGGGAGAGTCAAGTCGGCGATACCTATTGTAGACAAACCTTATGGCCTTGCGTTGGATGCTTTCAAGTTTGGTAATTAAATTCTTTGTGTGAGCAAACCAGCATATTATGTTGTACTCTATGATTGATCGCACGAGGGATGTATATGCAAGCAGCTTAGTTTCGGGTGAGGCAAACTGTAAGGAACGTCTCAAGCACAGAGAAGAAAACGCTTTGGACGTCACATACGAAGCGTGCTTGTCCCATTTTAAATCAGATAATATGATTCTTCCTAAATACTTATTGACTGACAACGTTTACTTTATGGTCTGCAATATTGTAGGGAAAAACTAGCTGTTTCTTCTTCCTTGAAATAGACATCACTACTGTTTTTTTCTATATTAAATGCCATCTGCCATTCTTCGTACCAGTTCGATACCTTTTCTAGGGCATTGTTTAGAATAACTTGATCTTGTTGTGTATTAATTTGTTTATATATTATGCAATCGTCCGCAAACATCCGAAAAGTACCGTCAATGCCGTTAGATATGTCATTTATAAAGATTAAGAAAAGAATCGGTGCTAAGACAGTGTCCTGCGGGACCCCAGAAGTTACTTTCGTACATTCAGAGGAGCATCCTTCGAACTGTACAAATTGTTTGCGATCAGAAAGATAGGCTGCTATCCAACTAGTAATCTTGTTAGTTCCGAGAAAATTTTCGACTTTGTAGGTTAGCCTTGGATGGGAGACATGGTCAAGAAATATAGCATTCGGTCTAGAAATAGCATATCGGTTTGGCCACGCATGTCAATCGTCGTTGCTAAGTCATGTAAAGTTTCTAAAAGTTGTGTTGTTGTGGACAGGCCCTTTCTGAAGCCATGCTGATTTTTGTTGAGTAATTCATTCTGTTCTATATAAGTTATAATGTGCTTAAGTTAAACATGCTCTAGGATCTTGCATACTGTACAAGTTGGAGAATTTGGGCGAGTTTGCGGGGTTATTAATGTCTCCAGATTTATGTATTGGAATCACTTTAGCTGTTTTCCATTCTTCAGGTATGTCGTTAGTATCCAAGAATCACGCGATTCTATAGGGTTTTGTTTGCCTTTAAATCTGTCAGTGAAGAACGCTAGTTGGTGGTTATGACCGATGATGCTAGTGGTAGTTAGCGATAGTGACTGTTAGTGATGATGACGACCAATAACGTCATCGGTTATGACCGGGCGTGACTGCCATCATGGCGTCATATACGATGATGTCTAATAACCGGAATTGATATCATGATGATGTCATATTTGGTCATGACGTCATGTCCGGTCACGATGACTTCACCAGGGGATTCACGCATATACTAAGCTGACCCCGCCGGGCATCTGATCGAGTCGTCCGTGCTGCGCCTTTCATTTGGCATTTCCTCGAACGCCGCACCACACAACATGCAGAAGCCGATGCAATAAAGTAGGAATAAGCGGTGTTTCAAATTGGTTTACAGGAAAGAACAGCCGCTTTTTCCCGCGGACACCTTAACCGTGCCGTAAGGGAAGGGAGGAATGTAGGAGAGAAAGAAGAGAGAGAAAGAGGTGCCGTAGTGGAGGGCCGCGGAGTAATTTTGACTACCTAGGGATCTTAACTATATGATATACTTTCAATAAACATCGCGCTGACGACTACCGCGTTATAAAAACTTTCGCCTCATCACACTTCAGTCCTCCAAAGTGCCCTCTAGGATTTTTTGACCGCGTGGATATCATTAAAGTGCACTCACATCGCACTTTACACGTGTGCCTTGCGTTCGCCTCCATCGAAACGCGTCCGCCGCGGCAGGGATCGAGCATGTGTCGCTTTAGTCCTGAGCCACCAAGGTGGGTACCTGACCACAAATGGTAAAGCTCTTGAAAAAGAACCCACCTTCTGCGACTGGCAATCCATGTCACGCTGCAATAGTTCCATCGTGTAGACTACGTGCCGCACCACATCTTCCTTGGGAACGCACTGGAGAATGCCTGCGTTGAAGCCAGTCACTGTGTGTAATGCCGCAGTACATTTAACGGCGCACTGTCAACTAAGAGCGACCCTCGGCGAAGTTGTCCAAGGGATGGAGGGTTAAGGAAAGGGCATAGCTATAAGGAAACTGGGAATACGGGCACTGCGAACTTGTAAGGGATAGGCTAGGCGTAGCTTGTGCACAAAGCAGACTCCATTTGAATAAACAAGTAAGTAAATTTGGTTTGCTTTATACGGTTTAACGTCCAAAAGCGACTCAGGCCATGAGTCGCTTTGCTTGTGCCCGTTAAAAGAAAGAGGCGGTGAATAACTTCAAAAAATCTAGGACATTGTAACGTCGGCGTCCGAAATGTAACGTATAAGGCCAGTGCAATCGCTGCCATCACCAAAATGTATACACTGTAATAAATATTGCCGAAATTTCGACATTAAAAGAGGACATATCCAGCGCATATAGAATAAAGAAAAAGAAAATCACGAATGAAGAAAATGGTCACGTGCGTTATGTAAACATCACCCAATTTAAACTGGCTGTTTGTACACTCTTTTGGGCTGAAAGTAAATTTTATCGATATCAAAAATGTTATTCTGATCTGCTTCAAACGGGTTGTATTGATAATGTATAGCGTGCTTACGACATGATTCGTTTTGTTGCCTATTGGGAGCATTAGAAGGATTTTCTTAATAAGGTGTGGCATATAGCCAGAATTCATGTGACTTCAAAATGAGTTTAGAAGTGAAGTTAATAACAAATATCTCGGTGACGTCACGATTTATTGTAATGAATTAATTAGAACTCAGTGACATGAGGAATGCGTTCGTTCCATATTGCAATGAATCACTGCAACCCCTCGATTTAAGCCTTTTCTGTTGTTGGGTCATATGGTGGCGCTAACTGCGCTTTTTCTCCCGCATTTTGGTTGGTTTGTGAGGTGTAACGTCCCAAAGCAACTCAGGCTATGAGAGACGCCGTAGTGAAGGACTGCGGAAATGTCGACCACCTGGGGTTCTTTAACGTGCACTAACATCGCAAATCACACGGGCGCCTTGCTTTCGCCTCCATCGAAAAGTGGCCGCCGAGGCCGGGATTCGATCCCGCATCCTTGGGAACAATAGTTTCGCAACATTCCTTCATGACTGTTGAGCACTTCCCTAAGTTTTGTACTATGTTTTGACATCCGTAATTCATTGAGTAAGCGCTGTAACGTTTGTACAGCAGTGTAATTCAGTTTCTTTTCAGACAGGCCGGAATTACGTACTTGAAAAGAATATCAATTTATCTGCAATGCAATAGAGGATCACAACGAATTGAAAGACTGCATCACAGAAATGATTACTTTCTATTTATGACTGCATTTGGGACGTTTTTCAATCTGTACTAAAGTAAAGGCCGGTTCTGTATCCAGGGCTGGATTAGCGGTGATGAGGGCCCGGTTCAAAAAATATTAAGATTGCCCCTGTAGCTCCCCACCATCTTATCTCTCCCCATTGTTTTTATATTTGAGACTTGAAGTGCTTTAGAATTTTCTACATAGAACACACACCATATTTACTCGGAAGAATACCTTCTAAAATTACCGTTTAAGGGCACCTTGAATAAGCGTATTATGGGAGAGCGTTAATGGCTCCCGTTTGCCGGCTCCTCATGCAGATCCTCGTTCGCAAACGTGCACGCTTCTTTAAAATAGAATGAACGCTTAAGCTCTGCTACCGCGTCTACAAGGCGAAGCTTAAGCTGCCTCCAAAATTTTCATAAACACAATGCATATTTGCACACAGCAGCAAATGCAAGTTGTAATATTTCGCAGGAATTCAAGTGGAGCGTGTATTCGTTTAACATGCCTGTTTTTTCCTTACACTTCTAGGCAAGCGAAGAAAGGTATTTACATATCTATAAGCGTTTTCATGCCTTTTTCTTGGAGACTTTGTTGATGAGATCTTTAACATTGACTCGACTGAGAATTTCCGTTTCCACTCTCAGCAGCGGCAATTCATGAGAGTGCTGTCAGTTATGAGCCGTCCTAATCTGTAACTAATAATTTATTGCTTTTGTCACAGCTTTCACCGCTCGGGCTCGGAATAATAAAATAAACAACTGGCCTCAACAGCAGTAATGACAGAGGTCAGTTGGTTTGTCAGTTGCTACGAGTTTATCCTGAACTGAAAACCAGCTAGAACTCGTCGATTCCACTTGACTGCCCACTGGCACCCGCTGGCTTCCAGCTGGTAGGTATCTGGAACCATTTAATGCCAGCTTAAGACCAACCTTTCAAGGAGTGATGCGATAGCGTAGCCCACAACCGCATAATCCCCGCATTAACCAAGCCGTATGAACGTGTCTGCGTGGCCTAGGGGTAACGTGAATGCAAGATTCCTTGAAGGCTTATTTTGATATAATTCATTCATTCATTCATTCATTCATTCATTCATTCATTCATTCATTCATTCATTCATTCATTCATTCATTCATTTTATTATTCTTTGTTGCTGTGCAACTATACGCAGACACTATACGCAGACCCTCCCGTATGAAAGGAGAGGCCGAGTCGGCAGCTCTTGCAGCGTAGTCAGGCATCCCTATACGTCCAGTCAGTGCGCGGCAATCTTAGCTGCCAGCTACCGCCTGCCAGCGTTATTCTTAGGGTTTTTCACTCACAACGCGAGCGTCGGCGCCGACGCCGGAACTTTTCTATCTATTTGGGTGAGTACAAAGTTTTGTACTTTGACTGGCGAGCTATGAGGCTTGCATTGGAATTAAGCATACGATGCAACCAGCAGCTTTTAAAGCATTCCACACTGCAATACATAAGTACCAATTTTATTAATGGAAAACCAGGAAGATAATTTGACTGTTTTTCTCACCAAACCTCTAAATCTGCCATTTTTCTTTTCCAGCCCTCGGGGGCCCCTTGAGAATGGAAGGCCCGGGTCATTTGAACCATTTGAACCCTGTATAATTTGAATAATTTAAATAGAATCGATTTTTATTATAGAGTAGACATTGTAGGCTACATTCTGTGCTATCTCATTCATTATCAATGACTTGTAATTGCTTTCTGTTTGCTTCAGGTCTTTATGGCCCTTTCTTTACCTCTTACGCGAATAGAACGCTAAATAATCCAGTAATGTTCTGTAAAGAGTTCATTCTCAAGCAACGTTCTAATTTAGCTCATGAGTTATCGCCAGTGGCCAGCTTTGTCTTCGATCGCTGTGCCTTGGAACTATTTTTGCTACTATCGGTATCAGCTTTCACGTTAGACCATTCGCGAAGAGAGGCGAGGAACAAAAGAAAAAAAAACAGAAAAACGCGATGAAAAGTTTAGCGGAAGCCGGCTGCTGTCGTAGGCACATTAAGCGAAACGCTGTCCAACGCACGTCTCAATCACGTGATCGGCCACATGTGGTCTATTCAGGCGAAAGCCTGTCGTTCGCAGAAGGTATCACACTGCGGCCCCTTTAGGTCACGTGATGCCACCCAAGATGACGGCCACCATAGGTCAAGGTGGGCTGGCCACCCTGGGCCAATTCCCCCCCGAGGGGGGCGTATTAAGGCGTAAGCCTTAATACTCGCTCGGCCATGTCAGCTGGCAGCTGACATGGCGGAGCACTAACTGGACGTAGGGCTTTCTGACATTACGTTTGGCAGGAGCTGCCAGCTCGGGCCTCTCCTTTCACATGGGAGGGTGATATCAGAATCAACCTGCCAAGACCCTTGCATTCACGTTATCCCTAGGTGACGCAGGCACGTTCATACGGCTCGGTTAAAGCGGGGCTTTATGTGTTGATCCAGGCGTCCGTGAGGCGCCTTTCATTCGGTGCTTCCTCGAACGCCGCACCACACAGCCTACAGAAGCAGACGCAGGAAAACCAGGAATCAGTGAAGTTTCAAACAAAGTGTTTCGCCTTATCGCACTTTAGTGGTCCGAAGAGCCACAATTTGTTTTTTAGGAAATAGCTTCCGTTTTGCTCGTGTCACAGCTAAAGCAGTTGAGAGCTAGCAGGCGTGTTTAGCTGCAGTGTGCACCCTCAGGTTTGCTGGTGATGCTTTACGTGCACGTTTGTGTGTGTCGGGGGAAGGAGAGAGGAAGAGATAGAGTGGGTGTTAACATCCAGAAACGACGCTTGGACTAAGGACGCCGTACGCGTTGCGGGGATTCGTAATAATTTAGGCAACCCAGATTCTTTAACGTGCTCTGACAGCACACGAGTTTAACATGTATTTCGGCTCCATCGGACTACGGCCGCCGCGGTAGGAACCGGACTCGCGACCTTAGGATCAGAGACAGAAGGCTGCAGCCATGAGGCCACCGCGGCGGGCGGCGAATGTCAGGGTGTTTGTACGAATTCGGTTTGTGAAATTTATAGACTCAGTGATATACCTGGCCAGAACAGCAGTAATTAGTGCAAATGAATTTTCCGCAAATTGATCGGCCAAGTCGTCCGATATGGCGGGCTTGTCTACTACTTTCATGAATTAATCCATTAAAACGGGACTGGATGGCTTTCAGCTGAACTGAAATGCTGTTGAGCTCTCAAATGCATTTGGCGAGTCAATAAAGTTCAAGTGGCGTTCAAACGAAATCTCATTTCATGTTGGCGCAAAAGTGTGATTCACGTGTTAAGAACGAATGCGTGTGTCAATATGCGATCACATCAATACGTCTAGTTCTTTGTTTCGCTGAATGACCGTCCACTTCAGAACGCAAAGGAAGTGTCCGTGAAATGGGATATAATGTTAGTAAATATATAGCATGGCCAAATAAACACCTTTCATCTGAAAAACTAAGAGTTCCGAAAAAGTCCTTTATGAAGAAAGGTCCTAGGAAAGGTCATTTGCGCCTAATTGCACCGGCGTCGCCGTTCACTCACAGGTATGCGGGGTTTACCATACCGAAACTTCACATGTGCTATGAGAGAGATGGTAGAGCACAGCTGCTGATTAATTTCGACCATCCATGGTTCTGTCCGTGTTCTAGCGCTGTTTTAACATAATGTTCCACCAACTCGCCCAACAAGACACTTTGCCAATTGTTAGCAGGCGTGGCTGTAGTGCGAGCAGAAAGGAGCAGCCAGTAATGTAGCGAAAGCTACACATACTCTACCCTTGAGCATTTCGCCGGTGGCTTAAAATTAGCATCCCGTTGCCTAGCAACCGGTTTCGTCAACACGGGCCTCTACTTTCATCTGGGAGGGTGACATCAGAATCAGTCTGCCATGACATTTGAATTCACGTTACGCCACGCAGGCACATTCATAACAGACATGAAAGGGGGTTTTGCATAGAACGCAGGTGAACTTAGATGCGTTCAACGGAACGCTGGTTATGTTCGATACAACGCTTGGTCGCCCGCAGCGAAATCTTTCGCTCCACATTCGCTTCAGCAGCGTTGAACTCTACAATTTTTCTAAGACGCCTGCCCGAAAACATTGGGCAGTCTTGGAGACTTACCCCGAAAATCACCGTTTCCGACGGGAACTATGTACATTGGGCTTCCATCCCTGTCGTGGTTGAATATTCCGCCAGGAAAGTACTTCTTCAGGACCTACGGAATTGAGAGTTTATATACTGCTGTAAAGAAGCGGTGCGAAATAAAGACGCAGCACTCGCATACATCGTTAGCCATTTAAGAAGCCAATTCTTGTCTCCACATAAAAGGAACATTTTTCTGTCTGGATAGTGCATTCAAACCTCAAGAAAGGCAATTGGTTAGTTTGAAGCACAAAATACAAACGGTTGGTGTTTTGCAGAGGGTGTGCAGTATTTTGTGCAAAGTGTTATCATTTATGGAAATAGCAACATCCAAATGCTGTTACTTGTCAATTAAACACTCGAAAATCGTGAAGTAATTTCTATTTCGAAGGTGCACATTGCAAAAAAAAAAAAAAAAAGTTAATGCTACTAATGGTGGTAAGATACGTTGCTATAAACATGACAGACTACATAAAACCACAGTCGCTGTTTCGCAAGATATAATCTACTGCGCTCATTACATGGCATAAGCAACCGACTTATTTGCGAAATGAAGGATGCGAAATTCAGAGGAAGCTATAAATCGATGCTAAGGTCAGCGCACTTTAAAAAGAAAAGAAAAAGCTTCTGGTGGTTTAGTACTATTATGTATACAAAATGTCAAATGGTTAAAGGGTTAAAGCCGCATACCTGGCGTGGCATTATAACTTCTAGTTGATGTTTAGCAACCGCTGTATTTGTATCCTGCATCGCATTCTTACACATCCGCATATATAGCGGTGACGCGCCAAGGGACAAAGATTTGGCCATTTTTTTTATTGCGTTTGCTAGAAATGTCCGTTAGTTAAACTTGACGCGATTTAGGCACAAACGAATAATCGCAGTTTCAGAGAGATTGTAGTGCACGAGCATTAGCAAGACTGCGTGTTGCTAGCCCGGAAGTACAGTGGTAGCTAGTACCGTAATGACAGTATCGCAAAACGCACACTGGCGCCCCCTGCTAAAACTGCAGCCCGACCTGGATTCCTCAAGGTGCAGAGTTGAGCAGGAAGGAGGTCTCTTCACCTTGCTATCAGCTTAATCAGGAGGATGATTGGCACCATTGTATCTAAAATTGTGCAGCAACGAAATATAGCGCTTGCAGAAAATTTTAGCATGTGATGTAGCATGCACGTCTAGAGAGAGTGTACAATTAATCGCTGCTTTGAAAATCGTGCTTTGACAACCGTTGACGAGAGGGGAAGAGGTGATCACTCCTTTTGACGGACCATTGCTTACGACACGCACTGGCACTCTGAAGAGAGCGGACTTGCCAGCGCGCGTTCACCCTAAGAATGAACGACACTGTACGCCCCCTGTTATACGTACACAGCCCAAGCAGAGAGCTGCAGCATGTCTCGTTTTACTTCGCTGGCGACCATGATCCCTCGAAAATGGGAGGGCTTCCTGTCCTGCATGCTCTTATACGCTTTCGAGTCCTAAACGTGCTAGGAAGACCCGCTAAACGGCTTGGAAGAAAAGTTTTTGGCGGGGGCTATAGGAAGCGCTGGCTACCGTTTGTGCTTGATAAAAAACTTGGAACGGAATCGTATAAAAAAGAATTCTGTTCAACTAAAGATGAATCTAATGACATCACTGAAGCCCCCATGAGTAGAGGTTATGAAACGTTACTCGAAAATTATACCATTTGCTCTGAAGGGTTCATTTAAAAATTCATATACCTAGAAAGTTAAAAGTTAAGACGCCAGCGCATTTCACCTTTGCACATGTAGTGGTCAAGCGAAAGGGCATTACCCACCGGGTGGCACTCATACCGCTCCACCAGGGTGTCAATCTGGTTCTCCTCTCTCCACCGCCAGTTCTGTCAATAAAGAGAAATGTTTGTAGCAGCATTAGGCGTTCAGTATAACCATCTCGTGCGTTGTTTTAGAAGCAAAATAGCAGGAGCGTGAAAGGCTAAATACCCCCAACAATAACCCAGAAGTTTCTCTTATCTCTTCGTCTCTTTAAAATCGCTAACGATTTTGTCCTTAAGTGTACACAAAACTTCGATACCATTTGCAACCTTAGAAGGTGTGCATACAGCATTGATGTATGCGGCTCATGCCCTTGTTTTTTGGAAGCAGGTGGTTCCAAAGCTTTATCCAGCTACTTCTCTGTCTGGTAACTTTAATTATGCGATCGTAGTTCTGTTCCATGTTCATCTCAACTGATCTTCAAATTTGAGAAGTATTGAAATAGTCCAAATTCGAACAAAGCTGTGCATGTGGATTTCAGGCTGCAAAACGGAGAACTCATGGATAAGACGAAGAGCAGCCTCCCAGTGAAATAGGTGCAATGCGGAAGCGAATGCGATACCGCAATTGGCTCACTGCCCCATCGGATTTCAAGGCCACAGGCTACGTCAAATGAATTGTGTTTCGCCTTAGGTACAGTCCCTTATAATACATGCACTTACTTTGCGTAGGAGGTCCTCTGCCTTGGCGACGTTAAAGTCTCGAGCTGCAAACGATAAAAGGAAACAAAATTTAAGAATAAGTGAATGCTTCCCTTCCGACGTTATCCAAGTGCGTATAAGTTGCCGGCTTTGTCTCACACGGTGAAATCCAATTGTTACAGGTCGAGTAATTGGCTTAGTTTCTTCCGCATAAGCAACCATACAAAGTCACGGACTTTTCACACCTCCGGTGCTGAGATAACGTAACTATGAGTCGGCTGCATAATATTTCTTCTTACCTTTCAATGCGACTAACTTTTTCCAATAGATTTACTTTAGATTTAGTATATCAGAAAGAGTTGTTCTGGGGCTAGTTGTTTATTGTCTTATGAAGAGAAATTGCGCTAAAGCCTCGTTTCGTAAGTACGTTCATCCGTTGAGTCTTCTGTTGAGTGTCATGATTTCATTTTCTCCAGCTTAAGAAGAAACCAAGTTTCTGGAAAGCGAGATAACCAATAATTGTAGATCTACCGCCTCTGGTAGTCTGTGTGAGACTGAAGCCCCGATAAGAACGAAAGAAAGAGTTGAATACTACTGGCGCGCATTTCAAGGTCTGTTCTTCAAAAAAAAAAAAAAAAAAAAAAAAGCAAACAAATAAATATCGTTGATATGAAGTTTTGTTTATTGGAGATCACACATGTCTCCATAACGTGTAGCTGCTGTTTAAAACTTACTCACCTCGCAGCCACCGCAGCAGGTAAGCGTCAGTGAACTGGTCTCGCCATATGTCTTGCACGGCCTCTTTCAACTGCAAGAGCGGGAAGGGCAGGTTGCGAGAGAAGAAAAGAGAACTAACACACGTTAGCTTGGCACATACACAGCATTACACTCTGGGTCGTTTTTCGTCATTTTCGGCTAAAGGCTCGCCCTTTCAGAGGCTTACAGCATTGCCGCAACCATGCAATATTTCTTTTTCAGATTATCTGCAAAGATGTTAAGCGTTAGTCTGCTGCAAATCACCGCTTTGGATTAAACTGTCCGTCTGAGAACAACGTAGGAATGCAATCGTACATCCGAAGGGAGGAACATGTGTAAGGAGAGCAAAATAAGGAAAGATTTCAAGCGGCTATAACTAAGTAGACAAAACGAAAGCGCGCGTCTCCTCCATGGATGTCTGCGAACCTCAGGGACACCACCGCAGGGTCTAGACACCAAGGTGTCGAAAACATGTTGAAGAGGGATGTTCCTGGAGGCGAGCCAGATGGGTAGCGGTGCCATTGGAGGTAAATGTTAGGTTGGGGACTTAAGGCTGTGTGGCAATGTGTCAAGCAATATTGTATATTTGTAGATATATGAGCCAATACGAATGAAGTTTACCGTGTGTCCGAAGGAGGAGAAGAAGCAGCAGCAGCATCAGAAGAAGAGAGCGCATATATATATATATATATATATATATATATATATATATATATATATATATATATATATATATATATATATATATATATATATATATATATAATGTATAGGTATACCTATATATGCGCCAGTCGGACGACGGATGCCAAGATTGGGCCACTTAGAGTATATATCATTGCTGTCGAAATTGTGGCCCACCCGTTTGGCGCAGACAGTTAGGAGTGGACGATTCGGTATATATAATATGGAGCACATAATTACTAATCCAGTTAAAATCCAGCATGTGTGAGTAATTCGCACCGACGACCTTCGGTCCTCAAAACCGTAATGAAGGCGACCTTCGGTGGGTCGTGGCGGCCGAACCAGGGGTCGCAGAGGGACGTCACTTCATCGCAGGAGGCGCCACTTCGTCGCGTTGAAAAAAGTGAAACAACGCGTGCAGCGCGCGCGTCATCACGTGAACGGCGATGGACTAGCAGGCGAGTTGATAGAAAAGACAGAGGAGCTAACGCTCTTCAGTCAAACGCCGAATCGGCGGTGCGCTCTCATTTTTTGTTTGCGAGGCAGGTGCGACATACGCTAGGCCACAGTAATCATTATTTGTGCATTGCCAAATCTGGAAACGGAGACAAGGAACATACCAAAGGAGCGCTTGAACGGAAACCGCTACTTAGCAGATAACTTGGATTTTAAGCTTTGAATTCTTGGAAGGCACTCTGCTTGAAGCTGCTGGATCTCCAATGTCTCAATTACTTTGGTGAGGGAGTCTTTTAAACAAGGCTTTAATTTAAAATCCTGGAATTCTCATATCGGAATGTCTAGCTGCCATTATAGATAGCCGAATGTTGTAAAGGTCAAGCGTCATTATCAAATCTATTGGCATGCCGTCTCTATCTTCAACTGGCAAAAACCTGATTGCAAAGCTGGCCATCGGCGCGTTTTTTTTTCCTGTTTGTTTAGTGTGCATTCGCGAATATCAAAAAAGAAAAGCAGTGCGTTGCCCACGGTACATAGACGCCACTTATCTTGAGTTAGGTCTTTACTTCTAATGAATCTGTTTGCAATTTAAAGAAAAATGTTTTTGATCTGACCAGAAACGCGCATATTTTTCGCGTTTTTCGGAACATTCTGGCATGGGCGGTCACACCATACATACCTGTACAACGGCACAAGCAGAACTATAGATACATCCTTATGTAATTTTTTTTTCGTTAAACACTGCGAAGATACTAAATAGAGAAACGGGCTTCAAAGAAACGACATGCCAAATAAAATTCTCTAAAGTAACCAGATCAGTAAGCAGTCATTTGCGTTTTTGAGACAGTCCATTTGGTAAATATCTGCCTAGCTATATATTGACTGGACCACGGCTACAACTGGTTCAATCGTATGAATACGCGCGCGGGCTATCTGCCAGAAGCACGAAAGAGGGAAGGGTAGGCCAGTCACGATTTCGCGAGTATTTGTTGCTTTTCGCTCAGTTTTGGCTTTTTTTTTTACCCCCATACGGTTTAGCAGCAATCGTTCATAAACTTGTAAACTTGGACGACCCACTTCAGTGGTGTTCTTCGTGCAAAACAGTGATCGAATCGTGTGTGCATTGACTGCTTCGCATCCGGTGCTGCTGCGATCGCGACAGCGTTCTGAACCTCCATCGCTCCTGGCGGCGTATCGGAGCTCTTTCGTCGCCTCCGATGCGGGTGTATGGTGTCTTTCCGCCGAGCAAGGCGATACTGGAACGCCCTTCGTCTGCGCCGTGAAGACGATCGGCCGTATGAGACTTCTTATCATTTTTTCGCTGCAAGGCGGTTATGAAACCATATATATGCAACACCTACAACATCAAAGTGCAATCACAAATATCCTTTGCGCGCACCTCGCAACTCCCTTCCGTATAAGGTTCGAAAAGCGTAAAAGTCTCATACTACTGCTACTACTAAACGTCGTATGCAATATCGCTGCATTCTTAGTAGCGAATTTTTATAATGCAATCACGTCCTTGGCCTCCTCGCTCGCTACGGTAATACTTTTCATGAAGACTCTTATTCCGCATTTTTTACTTGTGCTCTGTGACGGACGCCGATGGCAAAAGGACACCATTTTATATGCAGCAAAATATCCCCGAAGTTGGCGACACAGAGATGCAGAGCAAGAGAGCGGAGACATATTTTTATCCTTTTGTTCCTCTCCTTGATAGCGTGGGCTAAACATTTAGTCTTTGAAATCTGAACATTGGCTGCCTTCGGCTGAAGTTTGTATTATATATTGCAGTTAAAACTGCGTCTTCGGATACTAACTGTCGCCATTGATTCCGTAAATACGAAAAATTGCTCGGAGCCTGTGAAGCCGCACTTGTAAAGAGAAATTCTAAGCCAGCGCACCCGCCAAAATATGTGAACCACATAGGAACAAGTGCATTACGCTATAGGAAATCAGCTGCGCTAAGGTAGGACATAATCTGCTTCGCAGAACACCATTCGAGCGCTCCTAGCAAATGTGAGCTGATCTGTACACCGTACAGCTCACCGGTAGCTCTTGTTCAGCGTTCTTCTATATTGGCAAGATTTGTTATATGATCCATGCTCGCGCATGGCCGGACGCCCGTTGGATGTCATAAATAATACAAAACAGCAAAAAAATAATTACAACCGTAAATTCGTTTAGTATATTGGCATCACCAAAGCGGAATACAGCATAACAATAAAAAAAAAATGATTCAGGCGATCAGGAAAACAGAGATGACAGATCGTGTTCAAAAAAGGACGAAGCGCTAACAACACACTCGCATGAAAGGAGACACGGAAAAGCGCTCTGCTAGATCGGCCCTGCTAGCTGACGAAAGAGCGACTGCTCTCACCACATTCGTCATGGACGAAACATCGTGTGACATGCCGCCCTAAGCCCCATGTTCTTCACTTATTTAACTATTTCCGGACATTGGAAAAAAAAAAAGGCGATTCTGTCGAGTCTTATATATTTCTATTAAATGAAGTATTAACGCCATCAGACCAGCATATACCAAACCTAGCTATTTAGATGATATTGAGGAGATGAAATAGTATTTCACAAAACACTATGCAAGACATGAAAAAAAAAAAATGGCTCATTTTGAACTAAAAAAAAAAAGTAGAAAAACCATGGTGACAAAAACAAAAACCGCAATAATAATGCAGAGGTTTAACGGGGCGAAACCTAGTGCAAGGTGCAAGAGCACTAGTTTAGCGTAGTTTAGCTTGGTAGACTCTGTGTGGATTCGGCGTCGTCATTGTCTTCACGCCATCATCTGCCAGAGACACACTAGTCACCAGAACCGTGATGCATGTTCCCAACATTCCACGTGCAACATGGATATAAATCCCCGCTTTAACCACGCCGTACGAACGTGATTCCGTGATCGAGGGGCAGCGTGCCTAGCTCGGGATCCAAACGTCCTGAAAGGCTGCACTTTCGACCGTCCCATCGCGAAAGGCGAGGTGTACGCGGCGGTCAGAATAGCTGTCAAGAACACGTCGGTGGGAGTAGGCAAGATCGGCAATGTCATTATAATAAATATAGAAGGGGGACAGATTACGAGCATCACGAAATTTTAGAATGACCACTTGGAGGCGGAGACGTGTGCCGGAAGAGTGGCGGCACGGAGCCATCACCATCCCTTAGCCAGTCAGGAAGCCGTGTTTGGATAACCTGCGGCTTATCCCAATGAGCTCATGCTTACGGAAGCTGCATGAGAGGATCGTTATGATCAGGCTTCAAAACTATTTGGAAGACAACGGTCTCATGCCACTTACAATGTTTGGCTTCCGGCCCAAGCTATCAACTCAAGACCTCCTTCTCCTTAAAGAAGAAGTTCTTAGCAACGTGCCAAACTGTGGAGAGCACGTGGTCATGGCTCTTGACCTCAAAGGGGCGTTCCACAACGTTAGCCACGAAGCCATACTCTCGGGTCTGAACAACCTACATTGCGGGCGAAAGATTCACGGTTATGTTAAGGCCTTTCTTACGGATAGGACAGTGGCTATAGAGATGGGGGACTTGCGGTCGAACGAGATCAGGATGCCTAACAAGGGTACTTCTCAAGGACTGGCAATCTCGCCGCTTCTCTTCAACATCACTATGGTTAGTTTAGTGCAGAAGTTGAACGCCATAGATTGCATTCGGCACGCAATGTACCCCGATAACATAACAATTTGGACGACGGAGCGCTCTGTGGGTCTCACGGAGAAGAGAATACAAGCGGCCTCCGACAGTTTCGACTGTTACGCAAGGACTATAGGGACGGTCGTGTTCACTCGGAAAGTCCGAAATTCTCAGAGAGTATAGGTTCAGATACGACAGTACAGTTGATATTAAGGTTACACTATCTGGGAGTCGCATACCAAAAGTACATTCGCTGAGTGTGTTGAAAAATTGGATAAAGTCCAATCAGAGGATGGACCACAAGATCAGGTTGTCGTCTGGACCTGCGGCCTAGACAACGCGAATTATTACGTGAATGACGTATAGAAGAAAGGTGATGAATGAGGAAGACACTCCGAAGTTAGTGCAGGCGCTTGTAGTAAGCAGAGCCACCTACATTCTTCCCTATCAGCACCTGAACCAGACAGAGAAAGAAAAAGTAGAAGCAATCCTCAGGAAAGCGTATAGGATGGCCCTTGAGCCGCCAATAAAAACAATAACCGCTAATGTGATGGCCCTCGGCTTACAAAATACATAAGAAGAGCACAGGAAAGCGCAACTTGCCTCCCAGAAGACGAGGCTACAACGCACTACGATGGGACGAGCTTTCCTCCGGAAACTGTGCTATTGACAATGATGTAGGAGATTTAAAATAGGTGCAGTGCCCATAATTCACAACGCCACGCCGGAGCGCTGGGAGGTGGCACTGTCCGGCATGGAATCGGAAGACCGGCTTCGACTTGTTCAACGGGCCAGTCGGGCAGCAAACGCCGCGGGAATCCTCGAATGAGAACCCAACCACAGCAGCGCTACAATACTTTTTGAAGTCATAAAATTCTCTCTCACCCTCTCTCTCTCGGCAATTTGCTCACGCCCTCCCATCTTAATAGCTAAGCCTGAGTAGGACTGCCAACTCGGGCCATTTTGGTGACGCAACGAATCGGTGGGCCGGTTAAACCCCGTGAACTAGTGAAAAATATTTAAGAATACACAAAATATGGTTGCATTGCCTATTTCCTAATTGTGCATATTTGATACGCCTATCAGCAGGTTTCTTTCTTTAGCGGTAATTGCCGCCATTTCGACCGAAGTTCATTATACAGTATAGGATCGGGCAGGACTTCAATAACATTGCTCTATCCAGCATTTCGGCTCATCTTCAACAACATGCCATCACGTTATACGCAAATCAGAGTGCGTACGTCCTTTGGTAGTGGCCACAGGCAGCGGTACGGGACAGCAAGTGAAATAATGCCGGCCGCTCTCGCCAATATCAGCATATTTGTTCGGTCCGGCCGTTCTGAGCCCGCAAATTGGGCATAATGCTTCTCGTGAGCGAAGCATTACTCGTACTTCATTCGCGAACGATGCACTAGTGGCCACTGGCTCTTTCTGGATGCTAAACCCAGTTGAAATGAAAGAACACACATTTAAACTCAGAACTTGTCAAAAATAACGATAAGCGGCTCACACGGGCCCTTTTATTTTCGCGCTTTAATGTGTGATGGCGGAACCGCACGAACATTTTCTCTCTTTGCGAATACGTGCACTGCATTTCAAGCCTGGTACGTTTGCGACGTTCCGCGCGGCTTCAGTAGGATGGGCGGATCAGAGTGTGCTCCATTTCTTATGTTCTTAACAATGCGATCTTCCGTGGAAAACTCTTACAACTACACGTGACGCGTCCCTGAATGCACTCGATGTCCCAGCTTTTATGTCGCTTGCGGCGCAAAGAAAAGTGGTTGTGGAGATACGGTTATGATATGTGAGAGGATTCAATGCGATGTGGTTGTTCCAGAGGCGGAGTGCGCGCTCGCACAGACAGCGATGCGAGTCGGATAAGGCTAACGCGTCGACGTCGCTTCCTCGGCTCAGCGGCCGCAGACACTAACCTCGTTTCAGCTTCGCTATACTAGAGAGCGGATTTTTAGTGCTACCAGCCGCGCTCTGAATAACAAAAAAGCAGCAAACGATGTCAGTGACATTGTCTTACGTCACCTCTTCGCTGATTTAAACTGATTTATTTATAGGAAGGGAAAGGTGTGGTAACTGTATCACTTGTTTTCTGTGGACACCGCAACCGCGCCGTAAGGGAAGGGAGGAAGGTGGGAGTGAAAGTGGAAAGAGAGAAAGAGGAGCCGTAGTGGAGGGTACGGAGTAATTTTGACCACCTGGGGATCTTTAACGTGCGCTGACATCGCACAGCACACGGACGCCTCTTCGTTTCGCCTCCATTCACCTCTTCGCTCATTTCAAGATGCTAGCACAATAGCTGATAAATTGAACAACCCAATTCAGCTCGCCATCACTGTTTTAATGAAAAAAGGAAACTCAGATTTTGTTTTACTATAAACCCTTGTTCATCCAGTTTTGTTTGTTTGCCTTACCTGACGGTAACGAAGAAAAGAACAAACAATACTGCTAAACAATTAAACAGCTTTACAAGGGCAATCGCAGGTGGCTATTGTTACAGGCGTGGTGGAAACGAAGTCTGAACATAATAAGAGTGAATATAATAAGGCTCCCTAAAACGTTTTTTTTTGTACCTAAATTATTCTACCACACGAAGAAGGAGATTGAAGAGAGAAGCTGAAGTTAGTTAAGTGATGTAGTTACGATGCACTGTAACTAGTCCAGCTTTCTACGACACCTCCTATTTGGAAGACAACTGTGGGATACTATAAGATACTGTTATTCACATGTTGATGCCAATGATCTAAGCTTGCAACACGTATCAAGATTCTTCTTAGAAAATTGTCTTGCGCTCACAGCCGGTAATTTGGAACAGCATAGAAAACAATCGGATGCGTTTTTCAATATATAGCAGAAACGTACAAGCCTGCCGAAAGAGGATCAGCTGATATTTTGATTTTTATTGTGCATTTAAACAATGTGGGAACAAATTCCGTTCAATAATGCCTTCTTAGAATTAGCAAAAGCTTTTCGGTATGGCACACTTCCAAGGTATTCAAGATGGACGAGGGATTGATATACGCACGGAGAATTGCAGTTCTTGCTCGGGGATATGCCTCGTATTATAGTGCTCGCGTATCGGTTTTGCCATACTCACCGCTGCGACGGATTCCCGAATCTCGGATCTGAATGATAAATAGTGAACTGATTTTGGCAGCAATGCTTTCTTCACAGCGCGTCAATACTTCACTGATCTCAGCCTTCAGCGGTTGCAGCTCGTTAAAGTAGCACACGGAAGTTCTTGCGGCGCTCTCATTCGTTCACATGCTGTTCGCAGCATGGTTTCAAAAGAACGCCGGACATGCTTAAATTTCAGAAAAAATTACAGGAGCATTCCAAACGATGTTGCACATGCTTACGCGTGGCGTGAATTGTATTGCTGATGCAATACCCTGCGTT
This sequence comes from Amblyomma maculatum, assembly GCF_055883805.1. NCBI lineage: Eukaryota > Metazoa > Arthropoda > Arachnida > Ixodida > Ixodidae > Amblyomma > Amblyomma maculatum. Next base: position 326,220,293 of record NC_139344.1, on the reverse strand, counting down.
TACTGACGCAAGCGCGCAGATACGAACTCACGAAAACGAAACTATACCTCGAGAGAGAGTGCATGGGTTTTGCCCGCCGCCTCAGACGCCTTTATTTTCGACCTCCTTTTTCTTATTCGAAATACCCTAAAAATAATTCCTAAGAAAAGAAAATTGCACATGGTGAAATCGGTGGCCGCGAATACCCCGCTGCTGTACTCCTGTGCTGCAGCTACGCTCGCTCAGATGAAAGTCACTTCCGCCCGCGTAGCGCATCATAGGAACCAAAAAAAGGCTGGAGCGCTGGTGCCCGTTCACATTCTTCATTAAACGCATTCACTGCGTTCATAGCCAACAGCTGGCTATACGTCGCGACACGACACAATGACGAGCCGAGGGGGGGGGGGGGCTGCATTCTGTTTTCCGATCTACGAGTACGTAGCGGTCACGACGGCTCTCGCAATGACCGTCAACGAATTTCTTTCATGCAAGGCTTACCACTACCGTGCTCACGTTTTTGGCGCGTGCTGGCGATAGTGAATGTGAAGTTAGTGAGCGCTGTTTAAAAACACCGCAATTTTTGACCGCGAGCTCTGGAGAGCAGGAACGTCCGTGATCTTCGAATGATTCGTTCGAGACTTCGAACCTGATCACTCTAAACTATGCTGCGGGGCAATACGACTGATGGCAAATCTTCTGCATTTACTGCCAAAATAAAAGCACCGTCATAGCTTTGCTCTTTCCATAACGCTTTCTTTTTAAATAGTAAACCTTCTAGCGTAGTTAAGGAAAACCCACGGACAGACACTTTAACGCAGTAGCAGTAGAGCGCACTTTCACCTAAATCACCGAAGTCGTGACATCGGAATTTCTTGATTGGTCGATACAGTGATGGCTTCACATGTCGTCACGTCATATAACCACCGTTGTGAAGTGCGTCCCAAGAAAGTAAATCCTTTTTGCGCAGGAGGAAAAAAAAAACTGCAGTGGTTTATCGGGACTAATCCTTGTATAACCTGTGAAAACACTAGTTTGGCGAAGTTTATCTCAGATTTTAGGCGTAAATGACGTTGCCGCTGAATTCTCTACATCGTCTGCAAGAAGCACGCTCGTGAGGAGCTAGGACCGTGATGCAGGACCGGCATGGTGCACGAAGGGTTGAAGTGCCTTGCATTGGATAATGATATGTTCAATCGTTTCCCTGTTTTGCATGCAGAAGTAACTGGTGTCGTGTGCGCTGTGCTGAAAGCGATCTCTGCGGCTCGGATGTGGTGCTAAAAAATCCTAAAGCGCCCTGTATACTTCTGCTGAATAGTACAAATCCCTGGTGTCTGCGTCCGAAAGCATGCAATTAGTCTGGACCCGCAGTTTTGAGTGGCATTAAGGTACGGATTACGATGAATAAGCGCTGAAAACGTTTTTTATGGTTGACACGCTGTGAAAAAAAAAAATAACTACGTACAATAGTCCAAGGCTAGGCATTCATACGACGTACGTGCAGAAATTAGAGGCGAAATGTCGGCACTCTGCCAGCGATATGGCCAGGCGAGTGTCTTACAAATTGGAGGTCTAGGAAAGATTTGCTGGCGCGTGAGCACACAGAACGACAACACAGAAAGGCGACGCAAATAACTAACCTCAGGTGCATATAATCGTTTTGTTAGACGGTTTCGGCCAGCCGCGCTCGGGTTTGTTTACAGTATCCTTCAACTCTTCTGTTGGTCATGCATCGGCTTTTAGTTTTTGCTTTTCGCTAATCTGATCAATCGCACGCATAAGTTTAGGAAGCATTATGTACACGAATTCAAAAGTGACACAGGAAGCAGCAACGTTCGAATTGCGCCGTGATAGGAACCTCCAGCGTTCGTCGTTAGATTTAGACGCGAACGTCAGTAGCCTGTTCGATTGCCTTGCTTCAAATTACTTCTGTATATGTAACTCTTCAGCCAGAGCTATAGGAGTAGCATGAACCTAACAAAAGTCGCCTATTTGTCATTATTTATATGCAAGAACAGCTCAAGCACGCGGCTGTAACTACTTTTGTATTTCGTAATGGTCACAATTGTTTTGTTGGCTGGTTACGAATTACAAATCTGCTTGAGATTGTGTGTATTGTTGTTTTAGCTTGACAGTGAATTGCTGCTTGTAAGAAATACTGAAAATTTCAATTGAACTGAGATTTGCTGTGTACCACTGTAATCCTTGTAACTTGACGCGCAGTTTTAATTAAGCAAGTGCCGGATACAATATCTTAATGGTCGGTTTTTTTCAAACTTACGAACAAACACACTTACCGAGCTAATTGTACAGCACATATTACAGCTTTGTGCCGGCAGCACAGCTCAGCATAGCGCAAAGAAAACTAATTCCAGGCAATGCATCCGGCAGCTCCTATCCATCGCATCGTAGCCCCGTTTCATGTTGTTGTTTTATTTTTACAGCCGAACATCGAAGTTATTTTGTTCGTGAAAGCCTGCGATGCAGGCAGCAGTGGAGATGGTGATGATGTTTCGAGACGAAAGAGCTTTTGTCTGTGAACGCGCCACAGTTTCATTCGCGGTATCAGGCAAGCTGGTAGTAACGTTGGTACCGGTTGTGTAAAAGAAGAGAAACTCTGGTACTAAAATCCTATCTCCCTGTTAACTCCAAAGATTGTTCTTCGTCAGAAGTTAGTAATCCAGGAACTTTGGAATAATGTTAAGGGAAATCTGCAAGGCGGAGTGGATATTGGATGAGGAAGTAGTTACTCTTTACCGTTCACAGATGAAGTAGGTTTGTGAAGGAAGTAATTACTGGCTCCACCTAAGCGAAACCATACGATTAGAAAGGAAAGCTATAGATCTTTCATATGAGATTCGTAGTTCCTTACAGCTTCTTTATTTTTTTACTGTATGACCGTGCTTGTGTGGGTACCTATACTGCTTTAATATGAGCTCAAGGTATTTCATTCTGATCCATGAGGCGCGCGTCGTTCTGCATCTCCGGCATTTCAGATCTTATGAAGATAGGAGGAGCCTTTGTAAAAGTTATGACTTGTATTGGTGCACAAGACCTTCACTACACATTTTAGAAGAAAACTTCCATTGCCTCGGGGATTTGAGCTTCCATTTCCCGGTCCACGACTACGGAGCGGTGACGACAGCTCTCGCAATGACTGTAAACGAATTTCTTTCATGCAAGGCCTTTCTTTCTTTGAAGGGCTAAACATTGTCAGCGCGGTACATGTACAGTTCGATGCAACATGACGGAAATGCATGCTGTCAGTCATCTATATATACTGTAATATTATTGAGACATATAGTGCAAATTTTGGAATATAGGCACCCACTCATAGTCCGCAGAAATGAATTAAAAACAAAATTAACGTTTGATAGAGTTTTCGTTCCCGATACGTACAATGCCCTGAGGGATGCAGTGTACCGTGGAGTATAAAGTTGCTACTTTCATTGACAAGTTGGCTTTCCTTGTTATCGCTTTGTGTTGTTTTGAAATCCGTCGGGATCAGTATTATCCGGGTGATTTACGCGAGGCAGGGCTTTTTTTCTGTAGTTACAGAAGGATCAGTTTATCTGTCTGCTGCGCTTACACTTTTTTTTCTCTCTCTTTCCAGGGCGGATATCGGAAGCACTGACGTTCTAATATTTCTGCCTGCGAGGCGAAACGCAAAGCTGCTTGTTGCGTTGACCGATTGTGGTACAGCTGCCTGCAGGCGTGTCAAGATCAGGCGCCGGTTAAGTTGCGTGATTTATTTCACTGTGTGTTGAGGAAGGAGAGGCGCGACACCTGTTTAATGGAGATATCGAACTTCTAGCTCAAGTACCAACTCACAGAACCAGTAAATTAACGATGCCGAGAAGCATAAACAATGCTTAATTATGGCTGTCAAAATCTGATAATACCGAGGATCACTTTAATTGGGGCAGACATGTTGTATTAGGGGATGTCGAAAACAAAACTGGTGCACATACAGTCCTCACTTGTAACATACCGCACAGGGTAAAATTTTAGAATTTGAATGTTTAGATCTAAAGCAGTGTGTAATGGCAATTACGGTACTTCACTTTTTTTCCCCAGTTCGTTTTCTTGATGATGATGATGATGCCTACACAGAAGTGCGTAGAAACTGGCTCGCTTCTCACACGTGAATTATGCGTTCCCTTTCAAACTGCTCGCGCCTGTACCTAGCAGCGTTCTCCAGTAGTCGTCAGTCTTATTCTGGAATTAACCATCGTCCGCCCCTCGAGGAATTGAGATCGCACTTACCTGTTCCAGAGCTCGGCGTTCATGCACATCACCTCCCATCGTGGATGCAACCTCTGGTGGCGATGAGACTTTCCTGTATGATGGCGCAGCAGCGGCACCAGCGGCCGCAATACGTTGCGCGCGCTCTTCGAGCAAACTCTCTCAGTGCGTGGCGTCTCTCGGCCGACGGGCGAACAACGCCAACGGACGCGCTCCAAGGCTAGCGCCTGCCCGTTCCGCATATCCTGCTCAGCAACTCATGCACGTACTGGCTTGGATTTAATGGGCCTGGAAAGGGTGGCTTGCAAATTGTGTGTGAGGAAGAAAAATAAAAACGAACGCGACGGCTTTGTGCGTTGCGCCATCTCTCGGCAACCTCGAGAGCTTCGCTCATGGCGCAAACTTCGATCGTAAAGTTTGAGTTGTATCTGCTCGCTGTGTCCTCGCTATGCACTACATATTGAACTGAGAAGAATGCTTTATGGGAAAATGAAAACAACCAAGGCTAAACATAACAAAAGCCTTGTGAAAGAGGAATTCTGTTGAGAACGTTGATCTTTCGTTCAGAAGCAGCTGCCGGAGTTTTTGTTCGCATTAATATTTTTAGCTGCATTTTAAGCGATGCAGAGAGAGGTCATTAACCCTGTTGGATACGATCAATTGATTACTCGCTGGCTGAATGAATTGGAGAAAGTATTCTTTGTTTTCGATTGCCGGACTCAGTCTACCTTCGCGTCAGTTGGAATTGAATAAATGCTGATGATAGAAAGAATCAATTCCAAGGTTTTAGTATCCATCAGTTCAATGAAATTACCTGTATACGGTAAAGACAACATCGTTGAAGAGGTTCAAGTACCAGTTCACATATGCTACCTCTTCCAGACAAACTGACATACAGCTACAACGGAACTGATTAGCTACCCCAACCTTGAATAGCGAGAGTACAACGTGCTGTTTCCATCGACCAAATATATATACAATCAAAAATGAATAAAAATGATTATATTTTGTGTTTAGTGCGTCCGACTATCAGGAGTACGATGCGTATCAATCTAAATTTGGAAAAAAAGACTGGTGCTGAATATTTATTACCTGGCTTTCTTCGCCGTGAATCGGTGAAAAGCGTCCTAGTGGAGAACTTCAGGTAAAATTCCACATTGTCGCACAGCGCGCAGTGTTTCTTGGAGTCCTTTTTCATATTTCCAGCTGCCGCTGCGGTGGGTATTCTATTCCTGGACCTTGAAATGAGCAGCCGAACCACGACCTACTGTATTATACAGTAGGTCGTGAGCCGAACACTAAACCCACTGGCCTGTCTCGACTAAGGAAAACAAATTATCTTCCGCAGAAATCGCGTCTGCATGATCGTTCTCCAAAATTCTAATATAGCGCTTCTTTTTCGGACTTTATTGCAATTTATTTTCTTAAAAGCGTCAGAGTAAATTACAGGTTCTTGTCCAAGACGATGATGCCAAAGACGATTATATTGGAAGACGGCACTAGATGACGTAAATGAAGAGATAATTTAAGTTTATGCAAGAAAAAAAAAATACTTTACAATATATACGGCAAGGTTGGGTTGCACATGGATCTGACTATACTCGGGGACACTTTTTCTTGGCAATGGGCGCAAAGGTAGGGAGGCGGGGCCTTTAAACGTGTCGCTCCGCCATGTAGTTCGACCGCACGGCTTTCGGCCTGCATAGACGTTGCAGATCGTTTATTTCGTTTGCTTCGACAGCCAGCGTCTCTTGAACTTGACTCGAATCTTTCCTGGCGAAAACGCTTCAAGTCGATGCGGAGTGAACGAACCAGAACCGGAACGACCCGAACAGGCGGCAATCGCCATCTTGTCTGCAAAGTCGGGGCGTTTCTAAAACCCGCGACAGACATCACAGAAGAAAACCTGGTAATAGCTCAGACTAGCCGAAGATGACGAGTTAAGCCATAGATAGCACAGACCCCTCGACTGGGCCTTGAGGCTCAGTTTTAATCCCTCGAGGTCCAGCCCACATTTCAATAATAGCCAATTGCAGCAAGCATCGCCCCAATTGGTTGCCTGCTGCTTACACGCTTTCCCAGGACACATATCCAAGCAAAGAGCAACAAAAGCCAAAGCATACAAATGGCAGTGGCCCCAGAGACCATATTAGCGTGCCGGATCCGGGTCTCAGCCACACGAAGTTAACTTTTACGCAGGCCCCTCTCTTACAGCGTGAAGGAGCAAACAACCAAATACCTGACCCTTTCACCGCTTTCTTTCGCAAACCCGTGTCGCCTACGCGTTGGCAGAGTGCACCTGATCATCCCAACGCTACGGTTGACAAAACTAATTTGGCGTGGTCGTTTTGCCGTTTACAATAAGTGACCGTCAGAGGCCTTCACCTTCGCTTTGTTGCTGAAACGACCCCCTTCAAGCAGGTGCATCTCCCTTTTGCCATAGGTGGGCTTTGTTGGTGCAACCTCGGCGCACCAGTCGCTAAACATTGTTCGCCTGCCATTCCAACAGCCTCCGTAGATGCTGTCCACATAGCTCTGCGCGAATACCTCGCTGTCGACCAGCACCTTTGTCCTGTGCGCACATAAGGAATGCTGACGCTTGACTGTGCCTAGCCGTCACCACCGAGATTAACAAGGTCTTTGCATCACCTTCTCTCCCATCAGCGAACGTCACCACAAGCGGATGAGCGATAAGGTGTCAGCCACTGAATCTGCGCGTACAGGCTTGGGTAAAGGGGCGAGATGACATCATGTGACTAGACTCAGATTCGCGCTCGCACCTTCATTTGCTGGTACTTTATCGCCATCCGCCTGTCGTGACGTAGGCTGCTGGGGTGCGCAGGCCTTGTCAAGATCTCGGTGGTGTCGGCCTAGCGCATTTCCGCGTACTAACACCGGCCCTTACAATCAGTTTTTGAAAGTTTTTGTAAGGCCACACAGGCAAGCCCGTACGGCTTCGTTAAACCGGGCCTTTAAACCATTTGGGCTTTCACATAATGTACGTGTTAGTTTGCGACTGTTTGCTTATGAGTATGTGGAAAATAATACAATTAAGAGGTTAGTGATTAAGCGTTCAGAGAAGTGCTGATTGAAACACGTGACTCTGACGACATATGACATCGCGAGCAATTCGAACTCGTCACCGCTGATTGAGGTTGGGGTGTTATGCGTTCTTGTCATAGAGGTCTGCAAGCAAAAAGCGGTTGCCATCACCACAACTTGGTTTTGAAAACTGATTGTCAAAACTGATCCATTTGCAGAGAAAGAAGCATCTGTCTCATCACGGTGCGGCAATTAACCTATACAGGCCAAGTTCAATTTTGCTCAGTTTCCATTCAAACTTCGGGGCAGTCTCGACTAAGTTGCGCCTGTGTAGAAAGAGAAAGAGAGAACTTAATGCATTCGCTGCGCATGCCTTCATCGTGCATTCAGTGGGTCAACGACATCGCTGTCGTATCAATGTATAGCGTTTAGCGCGAGAAAAAACAGCCGTGTGGAAGCGAAAACAGTAAAATAACATCCGACTGTCCCTCCGTATATATACCGGGTGCGGTCGCAGCGAACTTCCTCGACTTAATTACATCATGTCAATGCAGCTCATGTCTGGTTTTTCCTTTTTTGAAGCTGCGATAGCAATATAAGCAGCGTGTACTGCTTCAAATTCGTTTGTCAACAAAATCGATTCCCGTCCATTGACTTGCGGAGGGAATGATGTTCGAGCGGCGTGTGTGCCACCGCATAAGACGCTTCGGTTATGTGTTACGAATAGGGCCAAAATGAAATATATGCGTATTAAGATTACTGGAATTTCTGTAGCCATTCGGTATCGAATAATGGTATAAACTGCATTTTCCTTGTTCTGTTGAGAACGCAGGGGGGGGGGGGGGGGGGGGTAACATTTTTCAAGTGGTAGCACAGGACATTTTTCTCTGTCCGTAGAAAAGTGAGGAACGAGTTTCGACGCAAATGATCGGAGTGGTATACACATTTTTTTTTAAATAGAGCTACCCTGCAACGCGATTTCGTAGGCAAGATGCAGCTTCATATATCAATCATTTAAGCCAATATCTGGACGTCTTATAAGTGGAACCGGCTTCAGGAGCTTGCGATACGCCAGCGTCGCAAGAGAACTGAATTACGGCGCATTATCTAAAAGCAACATGTAATGGTTTTTCACTTCCAATCCGTATAAGTTTGGTATAGTTCACAGAAGATAATTTCAGGATATTAGGCAAGGCTTCATGGCCGCTCGCATTTCTCGGAGGTCCAGCATCTCACAAATATCAGATACCGACATTAAGTGCACCCCGATCTCTTTCTTGACCTTGCTGGTATCAACAGTGTTTACTCAGAGCCTTGCATATATGGTTTGAAAAAACAGGTTTGCTATTTGAACTTCGCATGAGCAGACTCGGAGAGTAGCAGTTGTAGTGGAGTGTAGAGTAGACAAAGAGGAGATTAAAGGCATGCTAGGATAACAGAAAAACACTAAAGAACCGAGTCTTTGAACCCACGAAAGTATATATAAAGAAATGAATTTCTTGTTTTAATTTTGCATTGATGGGCGGGGGGAGGGGGGGGGGTAATTAGGTCATATTTTAAATTTGAAACTTTTTTCACGAGGTGTTACCAAGGGTGTCAGATTGTCCTGTATTCTGTGTCTAACTTTAGCGTATAAAAAGTTATTGATATATTGATATAAATCTCTAGTCAGCACAAAAGAGAAGAAAGCAACACTTCTCTATTCTTACCTTGGCTTCAAAATATACTGACATGCTTTCGAATGAATACTCGTAAATAAACGAGGAACGTTAGGCTTACTGCACATTCAACATTGCGCAAACAAACATTACTATGTGCGGCTAACACTGTCTTAATCTTTTTTTTTTTTTTTTTTTTTTTTTTTTTTTTTAAAGGGGTGGATGAGCTGAGCTAGCTGCAATCAAGTAAACAAACTCGACTATACTGATTGTCTGACTGTATCCTTTATTTGTTGTGCTTTCTCAGTTAATGTAGAAGCTGAGTAGCGGAGTATAACAGCGGTGCATCACGCATTTCCGAACGAGGCTATAACGAGCAACATTGTTTTAGAGGAGAGCGTATTCATTCTTCCTGAACCCAAATCAGCGGCAATTAGCTGCTGCTTCCGCTCCGCTTTCTTGTGCAGTCCACGTACATAGAACATTCCTGAACGGTTCGTTTACATGACACTGTATGCCGAGCGAAGGCTGCTGGCGTAACGCGTGGGGAAAATATAGAACCCGCACAAGGAAATAGCAGCGCAGACGCTTGGCATCTTGCCACGGTCGTCGGCGCACCCTCCGTGAATGTCCTTCGCTGAGAGCATTCATGTCTGACGACTTCGGCCGCCTTGCACGACAGGTTTGCTATCAAAACAACGTGTCGTCGTCCTACCGGTCGGTTCTTTTCTCTCTTGTTTGCCTCCAATACACGCACAGGTTCAGTGAATTGCGGCCGCACACACATCTGCATTGAAGTGAAGCACGACAGCTTGACTGTTCGTTACGACCAGTTCGCGCGTAAGAACATAGGGTCGGAGGACTGGTGTTCCAGTCAAGGCAAACAATATCGAATACAGTGTAGCGTGTTACCTCTACCGTTATCTTTACCGAAGTATCGCAGTAAGCTCTTCTGTCGCCTGTGCGCGCTGATTGGTGCCGATGTGCGGCAAATTGCGTTGAGGGCACTAGATGGCTTCTTGAATCCGAAATTGTCAGAGTCGGGTCCGACCATGCAGCTCGTGCGCACAGTGGCCGGGCTTACAGTACTCCGGTAAGGTAAAGCTAACTGTACACGGTATGACAAAGGTGTTTAATGGGAGGCGAACCCCGCAAAAATTAGCTAGGACCTAAAACGGCAGAATTCTGGGAGCTATTATTTCCTACCTTACTCTCCTCTTCTCATTCTTTCCTTCATTTATTCTATTCGTGTTACTTTCATTATTTGTTTTTTTTTCGTTTCGATGGAGGCGAAACGAGAAGGCGTCCGTGTGCTGTGCGATGTCAGCGCACGTTAAAGATCCCCAGGTAGTAGAAATTACTCCGTAGCCCTCCACTACGGCTCCTCTTTCTTTATTTCCACTTTCACTCCCACCTTCCTCCCTTCCCTTACGGCGCAGTTGAGGTTGATTGATTGAATGTCCTTTATTGAATGGAAAGGCTCATGGCCATGGATGGGGATAAAGGGGAGTAGACATAATCTTCATTGTTTAGGTCGTCACTCGAATCACATTGCTCTAACCAGGCCACTAAGCGAGCCATACTTGGCAAATATCATCTGTGTGTTAGCATCAGTTTCTAGAAGGGAACGGTAGTTCAGGTGGTAGGGTTCGATCTCGGGGCGTCCAGTAGAAAAAGCAGGGCAATCCCAAAGTAAATGAGATATGCCGCCGCAGGTTAGAGTCGTACAGTGGGGGCACGTAATCATTTTCTCCGTATTCTGACGCCAGCGGGCCATAATACGTGGCGTGTAAGCCGCATGGGCGATGAGCTTATTCAAAAACACTTCTTGACTTCGGGTGAGGTGGGTTCTTCTCGTAAAAGGTGGGTCTGGTGTGGCCACCTGCATGCGATGCTGACTGGGGCTACGAAGACTGGTCCGAGTATAGTGCATAAGGGCAAGAGAAGGGGTGAGTTGCCCGCCCAAGGTCGAATAAGGATGAAGCAAGGGGGGTGGGGAAGTAAATGTGGACATCCCACCTGCCAAGGCAGCCGCGGCGTGTGCCGCCGCATTGCCCCCTGATTCGTCCGAGTGACCTGGGGTCCAGTGAATAGCGACAGTTCTGGTCGCGAGTTGGTGGCGTTTAAGGAGGCGCTGTATAGCCGTAGCTGTTGCATCTTGTGAACCCGGAGCAGCGATTTCCTTGTAAGCTTCAAAGGAATCAGTAAGAATACGTATTGACCCAGTTCCGGTGCAAGGCACTCCTGACAAGGCTCCCCAAATCGCGAGGAGTTCAGCGTGAAGAGGGGTACCTTGAGGTAGATGGCAGGCATAAGCGCCTGAAAGGGAAGGGTTGTCATCGCATACCCAGGCCATAGATGCGAATTCGCTTATAATCGATGCGTCGGTGTATATGTCAGTCGTATCAGGTTGAGGTGTCCGCAGAAAACAAGTGAGACAGTTACCGCGCTTTTCCCTTCCTATAAATCAACAAGTCTTTATTTGTCTATTTAACCGGGGTCCTTCAATAGTTTGAAGGACTCTGGTTCGACTCTAATTGGATTCTGATTGAAGGACTGTTGTTCAACTTCGAAAACTGTCCTGTAGCCGCCGGCGGCTGCATTTTGATGGAGACGAAACGAAGAGGCGTCCATGTGCTGTACGATGTCAGCGAACGTTAAAGATCCCCAAGTGGTCGCCATTACTCCGGAGCCCCACACTACGGCGCTTCCTCTCTTTCTACTTTCAGTCCCACCTTCCTCCCTTCCCTTACGGCGTGGGTCAGGTCTCCACAGAAATAAGTGTGACAAATACTGCGCCTTTCCCTTCCTCTTCACATTATTATTATTATTATTATTATTATTATTATTATTATTATTATTATTATTACTACTACAGAGTTTGGAGTGAAGAAGTCACTTGCTGTGCACACAATTTTCGAAGGCACAACACCGAAACGTCCAATGCCTTTATAAGCGGCCTTCCTTCCCTTGGCCTTGACAGTTTATCATCCTTCGTTGCGAAGATGGTTGGTTGGTTGGTTGGTTGGTTTGTGGGGTTTAACGTCCCAAAGCAACTGCAGGCTATGAGAGACGCCGTAGTGGAGGACTCCGGAAATTTCGACCACCTGGGGTTCTTTAACGTGCACTGACATCGCACAGCACACGGGCGCCTTGCTTTTCGCCTCCATCGAAAAGCGGCCGCCGAGGCCGGGATTCGATCCCACATCCTTGGGAACAGTAGTCGAGCGCCGTAACCACTGCGCCACCAGCTGCTGACCGCGCATGTTCCTTTCACGGCCAATATGGCAAAACATAATAATTTATAGCAGCGGCCCCTCGCATCTGTCGACTTGAAACTTTGCGCTGTGGAGATACAGCGCACGCTGTGAAGAAGCCACTGACTATAATTAGAGCCTTCTCGAGCGCTGAACACCAATGTTACAACATCGTTGACAGTGAAAGTAGTCCCTCGCCACTTAGTGTCATAATCAGCCTGCTTCATACCAGCTGCAGGTCAGAGGCATCTCTCATATTACCAAATTATCCGGTTGCTGCACCAACTACATCCACTTGAGACCGGCAAACTTCCTAACCTGTTTGCCGCCCACCTAACTTCTGCTGCCTCTGCTACGTCTTTCGACCCTCTTGGCTACCTTTTTTGGCGGCAGAGGTCACACAAAAGGCATTATGAAAGTGCTTGCAGCTATGTGCTTTGTTTTCACGGTCAAAGCACCTAACAAGAGACTATCGCTGACAGTGGTCATTCCTCGCTACTCTCGACTACCGCTTCGAGGTGTGGAGATCGCACTGAGGATGGTGAAGAAGCAGCTGGTTATGCACATTCTTTTTGAAGGGCAGACCGTTAGACCGCTAATCATTAGAACGCCGTTTAGCGTTGGACTGTTGCCACTGCCAACTTACCGTTGTTTGTGGCGAAGATCTTACAACATGCTGTGAAGAAGCTGGTAGCACATTCTGTTCGTGGGCACAGCACCATACATGAGAGATTCACTCGCAGTGGTGAGCCTTGAACTGTGCCAATTTCTCATTTTGCGGTGTGAAGATCGCACAGCAGTCGATGAATCAGCGACTTGAAATGCACCTGCTACGGGGCATCGAACACCAGAACGTTAATGTTCCCAAGCTTGAATTGTTGTTCGCTGCGGTCAAAAATTGTGATGCCTAAAAATCAGCCGTGAATCCTTCTTGTGAAACGACTCCACAATAAATAAAAAATCGGGCATTTATACACTTTATTGTTGCGCGCAGACAACATGCAAATGATGTAAACTGCAAAAAGTTATATTGTGCGCGCGTACAAAACACTTCAGGGGCCGATACGGCCGAATATTTCTGTACAGGTCCTTACTTCGCTCCAGAAAATTCGCTTCAGCACCTAATGCTCTCAATTTCGCTGACGATGGATTTGTGGTGAACCCGTATCACGTAGGAGATCTGCTTGCCATTGAACCAGCTGAAGCTGTTGTCAAACGTGAAGGTATCTGAAATAAATAATAGCATTTGTGCAGGGGTCACTTCATATCAAGATGCGTAGTACAGATTTGGCAAATTACGAAAATGGGAAACGGAAAGGTCATTTCAAGCTGGCAACATGATTATTGTTTAATAACTGATGTCAAAAGTGAAGCTGCACGTTCAAGTTTTCGGGACATTGGAGCCACGATACGAGAGCAGCATTTATTTGCTTCTTAATGTGTGCTCCGAACGTGTAGTGCATTCAAGCGCGTGACATCACTATTAAACTCTCAACAAATTTACATTTTTTTTTTATGATTTCCGTGATCAATAAACTTTTGTTGAGCACCTAGTTTTTCCACGAAAACCTGTGACCTAGCATTTTGTTCAAATAGCCTTAATTTTGTTCAAATAGCCTCCTGTTCCGGGGTGAAACACGGGACGACGAAGTTTCTGAGAAAACTGTATATCTTTCTTTTGCAGCAATATGGCTGCGCTTGGGTGGATGTGAGTGAGTAATTAGTCCTCTATTACAAATCTGCTACGCCTTGGGGGATTCCCCTAAACATTGGACGAACACCATTTACACTTCCAGTTATTCATAAATTCGCTCTCGCACTAATATCTGATCTAGTGTCCGTCCTGTTTAGCTCAGTTTCTATAATGTGATCTAGTGTCCGTCCTGTTTAGCTCAGTTTCTATAAAGAAACTGAGCTAAACAGGACGGACACTAGATCAGATATTAGTGCGAGAGCGAATTTATGAATAACTGGAAGTGTAAATGGTGTTCGTCCAATGTTTAGGAGAATCCCCCAAGGCGTAGCAGATTTGTGATAGAGGACTAATTACTCACTCACATCCACCCAAGCGCAGCCATATTGCTGCAAAAGAAAGATATACAGTTTTCTCAGAAACTTCGTCGTCCCGTGTTTCACCCCGGAACAGGAGGCTATTTGAACAAAATTAAAACTATTTGAACAAAATGCTAGGTCACATGTTTTCGTGGAAAAACTAGGTGCTCAACAAAAGTTTATTTATAAAGAAAAAAAAAAAGTCCTGTTTAGCTCAGTTGGTAAAGCGACTGCACCGGAAATGCGGTGGTCCCAGGTTCGATCCCCGGACCAGGACGAATTCTTTTTTTTTTTTTTTTTAACTACGAAGTTTCTGAGAAAGCTGTATAGCTTTCCTTTGTAGCCGTATGGCTGCGCTTGGGTGGATGTCAATGAGTGCATACTCCCTTATTATATGGTATGCCTCTACAACTTCCTGCACAATTGTCGGCCTTTGTGGCACTAAAACACAATAGTGTTTCGAAATTCAGAGTGAATTTGTGGGTTGGGGAGTGTGTGAGCACTTGAGATGAAGCACAGTCTCCCAACGAATCTGCATGTTCTGACAACCGTTCGTTAAAGCGTCTGCCTGCTTGGCCCAAGTAGTAAGGGCCTCACAAGAACAGGATTCGGTACACGATGTAGACTATTCAATGCATGTATATTGTGTTTTATAAAGCCTACCGCACCATTAGTGGCTCTGTCATTTTCAATACTGCGTTTCAACGAAGCAGAAATGTTTCTGAGTTTATTTGGCGCGGAAAACAATGCTCCAATGCCGAATTTCTCCACTAGCGCTTTCCATTGGTGCGATCGCTTATGGACACATGGAACTACCGCCACTTCGTTTCTCTTTTTGCGTGTGCCATTTTCAACCGCTCTCTTCTTTGCCTGTATTCGCTGAAGTAACGTATTACAACCATGTTTTCGGGAAATCTGGCCGTTTTGCATTCAGACCCTTGTGTTAAATTTTGTGTCAGCCTTGTGTGCACAACAAGACTTTTTGATTGCTTCTCCAAGGCAATTCATGGCGATCCCAGTTTGGACGGGCTTCGAGTGATTGAAGTGACAATCAGGCAGTGGTTTTTGAGTTCGTGGTGGGTAACGCGAATACACTTCGTTTTGCTTGAAATTTCAAATTTAGGCCTTGAAACTGCACATTGCCTTCTTTAGACATTTAATGAGTAAATGTAAGTTCAGGTGCCTTGCTTTAAAATACCGTCATATTGTTTGCAGTCGTCAGTAGGAAGCGGAAAATAGTCATTTGTGTATCTTAAGATGCGTGAAGTACTGCCCTCTAGTTCGTTCTTGATTTGCATGTTCACTGTGCTTAAATATACCTATACTACTAAGCACAGCGGCTGCACCTGAGCCAGTGAAAACGCCGAATCTCTGGATGTACATTTTACCTCTCCATGCCACCGAGGTGATCTGCTGATTAAAGGATCGTAGCTCCAAGAAGGATTCCAGTGATATACTGATGTTTTTCACAAAAGACTCTCGTCATTTTCTCCTGTTCTATATTTTGTGACGTGTTTCAAGAATGTAGGATGCGTCAGCGAGTAACGTAAATAATTTGTGCCAATGGTGAAAGCGGGTGTAACGGGACGCTTTGTATGCGACAGAAACTCGGCCACCTTGTCAGTTTTCTAGGTACAGCGGTTCCCTTCTGTCCAACGACGATAGGCGCCTTTTCAGGAAACCTGGAGCCTATTACTGTCAAGTTCCATGCTCAGTCACTATTGTCAAAGTGGTATGTCCATTTTGTGGCGTTTGGCGGTGAAAAACACTTCGAGCTGAATGTCCTTTGTTTTCTGTTTTCGCTTTATTCTATCCTTAAGGTTGAGGTCCTGAAACAAACCAAGCTCCTGTTCCTTACACTTCTTTGTGCTAATCTTTACACGCTAGGATTGCTTTTAACAGCGGGTGTAGCTCTTTCCCCAGACAAGTTCTCTTGTAGAAAAGGCCTTAATTACCAAGTACTATTGTTATAGACAGTTGCTGCCTTGCAGGTAACTCACAACCTTTGCTGATCTTCTCATCCTATGGTCCTTATTGTACATTGGCATCAGCATAATCCGCGGCAGAGCGAAACCCATCTTTTTCAATCAGCTGGCGAAAGATGGTTTTCGTGACGACTGTCTTCCTACCTATGCTTAGTCCTGGGTCTACGGAGAACTTCGGTGCAAGGCTTTGTAAATTTTAAACTTTTTTTGCACAAACTTGTACACAAACGACGAAACGTCTGTTACTTCTGTCCTCTTCTCTGCTCTCGGTAGGGTAAGCTGTGAATTTCTGAAGTCATCCAGTAAGCTGGACCGCGATAACAGCCCACTCACGGTATACACGCACTTGCCTGCTATTCTCGTTATTGTTCTAACTTCTATATGCAACTGTTTTTTCAGATCCAACAGCCGGTTGTAAGCACAGGTTAGTGTGTGTCTTTCTCTTCGCTTGTACCCCGTTTTGTTTGCGCTGTTTCGCCCATTCAAGACGGAAGCAATATGGCATGTGGTGTTTAACATCACGATGTTGTTCAGGTTATGAGGGACTCCGTAGTGGAGGCCTCTCGAATAATTTAGACTGCCCGGGAACCATAACGTATATTGCATGAAATCTCACAGCACACGGAACATTTGGCGTTTCGACTCTATTGAAACGAGGCCGCCGGGGCCGGGTTCGAAACCAGGTGCACCGACTCAATAGCCGAGCGCTTAACCACTGAGGCGGGTAGAAAACCTTATTACCACAACAAAATAAGAAAGTAGGATAAATCTAGAAGCTATCAGACCGTGGGATAAACATGCAAGTGGAAGTTTAGTTCTGCAGATTTGATTTTAGTTGCACTGCCCATCCAACGAGTTGACCACGCATCACGTGGTCTTCGGTATTACGACAGCGATGCCGCTATACCGTGGCGGAAACCAGCACACGACGTCTTTCCGGAACTTGTACATTACGTCCAGTCGACGTTGCCTTCTTACGGCTCTAAATATTGTTAGTGTCCTTAAGTGCACTGGGAAAGCAGACTAAGCCAAGAATGGCACTGCATGGGCGGGTGTTGATATCCTCTGATCAGACGGCGTTTGGCTAACGGTGAGTCTCCCGATCCGCACTTGCGTACCTTTGGTCGTGCAGCCATGCTTCAAAATGCGCAACCACGACAATTAACGTAACGATACCATTTCCAAAGTAGGTCTACCTGGTTTCGCCAATCAGTAATTTTCTGCTGTGACCGAGTGTAACTTCGCTAAATAGGAAGCAAATTACCTTTGGTGAGCATCTCAAGGATACTGACCTGTTTTAGTTAAAGCCCAATGAAAAAAAAAAAAAAAAAACAGCTTCAACGTAATTTTATCCGTGTTTCAGCCTCTATTCAACGACACAGAGATTACTGAAATTTCGCATATATCACGCCAATACATATTGAAGTCGGCCCGTCTCGCAAGCCATCTGGCAATTTCCAGTATCCCGCTCGCCTTGGCGCACGAAAAGTGCCATAACGAAGTGCTGTTCAAATGAAGAGTCGACCACACTTCTCTAGAGCACTCGAGCGATGGTGTACACAGGTAGCGAAGAAAAATTCTAATACAGGTACACACTCAGTTTTACTGATAATACTTGGGCTCTGGCGCAGCCGCGAGATCACACGAACCGCACAGACACAAGCGCATTGCCCGTAACAAGACAGGTGCGTTAAGATCTGACCTAATTTGCTCCGTTGCACACCGTTCAAGCGCTCTATCACCCTTTCGCTTTCACACACTCTGTATCATTCTCGATCCAAACTGAGGCGCACAAAATTAAAAATATGAGCTAAAAGTGCAATACACGTACATGTTCCAGGCTCTTCACAGTGCATCTGTCCGCACTCGGGATCCTTATCGCATGCGACCCTCCTGGGCGCCAGTAGTTGGACGCGGCCGCCCCCGCTGGTCCGCCACAAAGCGAAGGCCACGTCCCGAGCCTGGAACTGCCAGTGAAGCTTAGTTCCTGCCGCCTCAACTTGCACTGGAACCTCGAGGCAACGACCGCGTTCCAAGAAGCAGCTGACGGCATCGGGGTCGGTGGCCAGAGCTCCGCCGCCACGGGAAACGGCCGCTGGAAGCTCACCCGCCGGGCCGATCTGCAATGCCATATGCGAAGCCCCTTGTTACGCGACCTCTGCACGAAACAGGCACATAGACTTCCAGAAAAGCAGAGCAGTAGATCACTAATTATCTTTTGCCTTGTACCGCGTCAAGAAGGGACAGTTTAGCTTGTTTGGGATGCTATTTCCAAAAAGTGCGCATAGATAGATATTAGGGTTGGACCAATCGATAGTCTCTGACGTGGTACCACAGAATTTTAAAACAGGAAACAGGCAGAGGCAGTCAAGACGTATACGCACGGTCTAGAACAAGGCATCTTGAAAACAGGTAGATACGCATCGAGCAATTATAATAAACCTGCATTGTGGCAGAAGAAAAAAAGCAAAGCAATTCACCTTAAGAAAATTGATAAGTGTGACTAATTGGGTCGGTTGGTACTTGTTTTCATGAACAAGGAATAATGAGAGAAAGTAGGGCGGTGAAAGAAAGACAACCTGCACGCGCCAGCAGTAATAGCCGAATGAGTTTGCAAGCAGACAGCGAAATCATCTTATAAAGAAACAGAACGCTGACAAGGATTGAAAAACAAAAACAAGATGAAATGAGCAGCAACATAAATACTCCTAACAAACTTTGGATGCTGTGCAGAAAAGTAAATCATGATGCCTGTTCTATACATCATATATGTAAGGTCGTCGAATGCGCTTCCCGTGATACAGCATCAACAAGATACATCTTATATCATCAAACAGCGACGGTGGGAGCATTCGAGACATCTGGAAACGTGGCACGTGTAGACTGTTAGCCGTACATTTCAATTGACTCTTTCATGCCTGCCCATCATTATTCAATCATTAAAACTTCCTGCTGGGCGAGTTGGTAGTTCATCTTGGTGTAGAGTTTTCTTTTTTTTTTTTAGCGCAAACAAAGACAAAGACAAGAAAGGCGAGACGTACACACACAAGCGCTAAATAGGAACTGGTTCAGGATCCATTTCCACCTGCACTCTGTCACTTGTGCAGCTTGCCGCCTGAGAGAAGCTAACTTCTTCATCGCGAGCCATTCTGGATGATCTTACAAAATAAAAGGTACAAGTACAATGAGTAGATTGCACGGGAGATTATTTAAGCATTATGGATTCTGCAGGAAGGCGATCAATGTGTTAGCACGATGTTCTTGTCTCTGCAGTAAAAGAACATCTCTTTCCTGCTGTGCGAAACCATATCCTCTTAGTAATGTCCCCTTTCCTTCCAGTTGTTTTTTCTCCTTTCGCTGTCCCTGATCTGTATGTATTTTCCTGCTATAGCCTGGACATTTATTCGGTTGCTAGCGCTCGCGTTTTCTCTACCTTTCCTCGTCCTATTTATTCTTTGTTTCATGCAGTTTTTTTTTTTTGGCTTCTTGGAACTTAGCATGTTATGTGTTTTTAGCAGCTGAAAAACTTTCGCCGCCGAAGGATGTGAGTTTTCTCAACTACAGCGCTGTGGCACCAAAGCCTCGCTTCCAGAAGTACGAATTTTTCTGAGTTTCTTCGGCAAGCTCGTAAACTCTGATACTCCTCAGTAAAATGTATATTACAGCTCAAGTCAACCTTGCGGAATGTTGAAGCCCATCCTTGCACTAAGGTAGACCGTTGGATGGCTTTGCTAACTTTCATATTTCAATGCGCAAACATGTTTATTATTTAGACGCGCCTCTAAGGGCGCGCATTCTTGTAATAGCTGATTATTACACTATTGCACTGACGCAAAATACGTCACCCCGGAAGTGCACATTGGCAAGGCTGGCGGGTGCACCCCAGCAGGCGTGTGTGTTCGTACTAGCCTGAGTATAGTGGAAGTTGCGCATGCATTCACTGTCTTAAGACCGCAGTAGTTATAAAATTTGCTAGATATTGCGAAAGAAATGAGACAGTGGGCGCACAATTTATAAGCGAAACAGAGAGATGAGCGTTCCTGCCCCTTTAATAACGGCTCCGGACGCTCCGGGTAATTTTTGCTTCCTAAGAAGTTATACTGTCAACCAACGTCATGTTAAACATGTGCGCGGTGAAAATGTGCACATAAGGCTGTCAACACACGCGGCTTGATCATTCCGTTAATTTTCTAGTTAAACGTGTACTCCCTTGTGTGTTCTTCGATACTGTGCGTAAAATCCCGCGCACGACAATAACTTTATGTTGCCACATTGCAGGTTCATGTATTGTTGCCGTCCCGTGCGTCAGCTCTCAAGTGGCCGTCGCCACCGTTTCCTGTTATGTATTACTATTACCAAGGCATTAACTCAAGGGTTGAATAACACAAGGAGTGTCGCCTTAAAGATGGGAAGTCTGGTGGCAGTGGGTTCAAAAACATGATGCAAGTGGATCCGGGGATCAATTTCAGGAGCGCAGTACCGTCAGCCAACACGGTCAGTGCAATGTGGCTGAGTTCTTCGCTATCATTCATTCCAGGTTAGCAAGACGCTGACAATGCCCGGTCTAGGACAAGGTGTTAAATATCACGGTGTTTAGATATAAACGATGCCCAGTGCATGAAAAACGTTTTGCACGTAGTTCAGGTAGTTCAGATGTAGTGTTCAGGTAACTGCCGTCATCAGACGAAGTCCGACTTAGACTAATCTTCATTATTAAATTTATTTTCAATGCTGTTAGTAGCACATTTATATTTAAAGTTAAAGTTGGCCATATTCTTAGACTATTTATTATAGAAAAATATTGTTACACGCCCGTCTACTGAGATACTGGCTTCAAAGATTCCGACCCAGTCGGGGTAATTATTTATCGAGGTGGCGAGGATATGCGTGAAGCAACTAATGTGCGGCGTTTCTTCAATTTCGCCAGGCGAAAGTTAACAAGAGTTGCAAGCTGATGGTCTGGGCCAGTGGCGAAAGCATTCGTCTGGTTAGATAATGTGACGACATTTCCTTCGAGTATCTCCGCATTGAATGCGTTCCTGTGTGGATCCAGTTGAAGAATTTAAAGCGAATGTCATTGAAGAACGGGCGCCCTGTCAGAATTTTAATGAATATAATAGCCTAAGGATGTGACCGCCCCCAAGCTTCAAATATAACACGTGGTAACTGCAGTAAATAAAAACTTTACGATAAGAACACTGCAGAGAGATCCATCTAATGTTTATTTCTTCATAATACGGCTCCTTCTAGCAAAGCTGATGTTCATCCGCCAACAAAACATGCCGTTATTGGTGAAAAGACTGGGCTAAAGATTTTTAAAACTCGTGAAATCAGCAGCGAAAATAACACCGGGGACAGTAAAAGGGGCGTAGCCTAGTCTCCGGGATAGGTGTTAAATACGCATCACAGTTTACTTGCGAAATTGGCCGCCGGTTGGCGACAGCAGTATTGTGGTTGTCGGCTTTTCTTTAAGTTATAACAACTGGTTTTAAGTTTAAGAGGCGTCTTCGTTAGAGTGCGCTAACCTATTAATACAGGTAAATTAAAATTGTTTTTAATTTATGGTAATTCGTTTAGGCAGTTTCAGTTTAAATATACGATTGATGACGACAATTAGCTTATTTCCTTGTGTGCCTAGTCGAAAGCCTACTGCGGTAATGGCTTCCGTGTGAGGCTCACCGTTTTTTTTCTCTTTTTTTTTTTTCAAGAGATTCTAAAAACCTAGTTTTGAACTTTCTGTCAAAGTAAAGTCCGTCGATGTTAGCCTGAAAACGAGTTTCTTATCCGAACTAAGTTTCCTTGTATAGGCTCAGGGGTGCCTTAATAAGTTGGTCACTTTAACACGGTGAATATCCACCGGAAAAGCAAGGCTAGCACGCAGCCTTGTAGAACGTTTACATCGCATGCCTCCCTCCCGTCTAACTTCCTCATGCTGATACTGTTGCAATTGGGGAAGTCTGCATTTGCACATGCTGGAAAAAGCGTTCATTACATTCAGCCGTCAGCCAGCTTGACAACTCCCGTGCGCTGATCGTGCGACGGCCCCAAGGATTTTAACGTCGCATTCCGCAATACAATACCAGTTTCGCTAAATTGAAAACAGTACGCAGACGCTTGCTTTGATGAACCGTAACAAGTATGGCGGATTAAAATTGTTGTAAACGGACTTTTCTTTGAAACACTGAAAACTGCACGCTGGTATTGCGTATGCAGTCCACCGAACACTTCTGATAAAATGAAGCAATTTCCGAGTAAATATTTGTTCATTATAACCACCCGCCACTGTGAAACGGGCCGGAGCCAGCGTGATTATCTTTACTTGAACGCTTCTTTGGTACACCTGCCTTCTAGGTGGCAAAGGTTATATATATCTAATGATAAATTTATGCGTGCCTTTGTTGAAATTCTCATTCCTTTTTCTTCGAAAGCAAGCCCTTTCACTTCTCTTTTCTTTTTTTTAGAAAAAGGCTGAGCCGCGTGCTGGACTATATTTTCAGCTACTGCTCAAACTACAAGCCATCTACGTAGTTATGCCAAGCTAAAACAGATGTGGCATTCGGCAGTTCCATAACTTAAAGTATAGTTCTGAGAAGTTTGGAAACTTTCGCCGTTTCAGAATTCAGTGTCAAAAGTATTGCGTAAATTGTAAATTGCGGGTAGACACACGGGCTGTGACGGGCAATGTGGAAAATTTCGAAGGAATTTAGACTACATGCAGTTCTCTAAGCACTGACTTGAACAGGAAATAGACATATTTTGCTAAATGCAAACGTTACACCACATATATCTGCCTAAATGATGCATTGTGCTCCACAAGCGGTAAATACTTTCCAAAATGTTCAAAAGCGTAGCTTTTTGGGCTTGTTGGTGCATGAACATAGCGATATTGTAGCGCAAAACAGACAAAATGTTTTCTGAACATTTATTATAGTATACTGTAATTCTTCCGAATTCAACACATCCGCATAAGATATAATGAGGCTCAATTTTGCGAAAGATTTTCTAGCCGAAGTATTCCTTGAAGTATTAGTTTTTCCCGCGGTATTTCACAGTGGACGTATGCAAGAAAGCCTATTTTTGTTTGTTTTTAGTGTGAACTTACACTATTGACTGTGTAGGTTAGAACCATAGAACCGTAATTATATTTATTTATTTTTTTATTTATTTATTTATCACATACTGCGGACCAAACATGGTCCAAGCAGGAGAGGCACGGTATAAAAGAAAGTACAAAGTATTCCAGCTTAAAAAAAAAAAAAAGGAAATGCAAGATTGCAAGATGGAAGTGTTTCATCCGAGCAGCGCTTAGGTGCGGCTCTTCAATAAATAACATGTATAATCGATGTAAAACGCAACCATAATTTTTTTCTAATGTTTCTCGCGCTTAAGAATTTATGCGTAGGTTTCTTGAATAACTGAGTCTTCTGTGTATTTCTGGTAAGCGAAGCTTCGCATGTCTGAACTCAGATTCTGCTCCCCGCATCTTTCTCTGAACGAAGCCACCCCACGGCCTCTTCAGCGATAGAAGAGTGAGTGGTGTGTCCGTAATAGAGATCGCAAGTTTCCGGCAGTGGTGTGCAAATATGTACCACATGTGTACAGCGTGCTCCTCCCACGGGGTCCACGATCGTGCCTCCCCAGTGTGCCGGCAGCTGGCTCGGGTCCACGTACTCCAGAAGTGTCGGCAGCCATCCTTCTGCGAAGAGGAGCGGGTGAACACGCGTGCTTCAGGCTTTCATTCATAAAAAAAAGTAGAAATATGACGTCACGTTACTACTTTATCGTAACTGACGGATTTTGATCAATTGAAAATAAGCGCTCGTGTGTTGGTGGTAACGCTTAGTGATTAGATGGAATTCAAGCTCCAGTCCCTGAAGTCAACCAGACAATAACCGTATTTTTGTCTGTCACATTCTCAGAACCATTTTGATAAACTTAGATCCTGAATCGCCGAGAATACTGCTGGGTTGCACTCTTGCGGTGAGTTTTCAGCGCGAAGTGGTATAGCCGTGGCTGCAGATGAGATCCAGGTGATGGCGAAGTCGCATCTCGTGAGTAAGCAAGGGGTCGCGAAAATAAAGACGTTTTCGTTGCTGCCTCTGTCATTGTCCAATTAGCGCGTGAGAATCGTGCCTTGTGCACAATGCACTGCTTCTCAGGGCGTCCTGAGCAACTTCGCCTCCGGTTTGGTGCAAACTGTCCCTGTTCCCATAGCTCCCAGATTTGGTGAAGGCCCGTCGCAGTACGAATATTTATAAACTATAGTGTCAAGGCTTGGAAGTAAAAGCTTAGTGGAAGACACTGCTTGCTTTGGAGCACAGGCAACGAACACTGACGTCAGGTGACAGCTTTGGTAAGCGCAACTCGCCTCCTCTTAGCATATTTGCTTTTTTCTTGGTTTCGCACTTCAATGCCTTTTAAAGGAGTAGAGACGACGAATGTTCGTGGTGCATTCTTTCTGTGAAATAATGCGCAACACATTTCTAAAGATATATAGCCACGTTGATTGCGTAAGAAAGCGGGAAATGATTTTGATAAACGTTTTTTTTTTTCTTTTTTTTTTTTTTTGTGGAGGTTCGTTTTCAATTTAAGGCGACGGATGGCGGCTGTGACGTCACAGACTGCGGTCTGGTCGCTGCTTTGCTCATTTTAATTCGCACCAATTTTGACGCAACCCTGCCCAAAAGTTCAGACCAAAAAAAAAAAATAATAATAAGCAACTATTATATTCAGTTTTTTCACTACGCACGTGACGAATGCGCATTTGTGACTTTACCGGCTTTGTTCGGCGGCTGAAACCAAAACTGAATGCAAAAAATTCAGTTATACATAATTTAACTGGTGCAAGTGAATTCGGCATGCCGATTCGGGTACATTATTGTCCTACGCACTATTCCAACTGAAAAACACGCACATCAAAAATTTCGGTGTCTGAGTCGTAACATAAGGAAATTATGAAATTCTATTTTGAATTTTAACGATGTCTGGAAACTTACAAACTGGGCACTCTCATTGCTCTATTTTATGCGAAACGAAAAGCCTCTGTGAAGCAAGTGGCAACCATAAATGCGCACAGAAGTTTGAGATGAAAGATATCGGCATCACAGGTATCAGTCAGTCCTGACTCGGTGTATCACAGTTGCTTAAGGTTCAGTATGGCAATAAAGAGTGCTGTATGGTCGCTAAGATATACAAACATAAAAGAATGCGTTTTTAGGTTTCGATGATAGACATTCCATATCACACTTTAGGCACAGAAAAACATTAAGCCGGCTGTCTATGCTTAATGTAAATGAAACAATAATTTACATTAATATACCGAAGTCATATCGATATTCACAAAACAAATTCCCCTTTCTGAAAGCAGCTATAAAAATCAAAACGAAACTATAGCGCCATTATCTAGCTCGTCGTACGCATTCCTATCACATCTCCGTCAAGAAATGTGGGGAAGCGTGGCATAGTCGATCGTCGTATTTTGTCCAATGAGTTCGTAATATTGAAATATTCACTCTATTGTAGGATGGTCGGAATTTCGCTTTAGGATATTTTTTAATGATACGTTATGCACACGAAAGCCGTTTTTCCATGTTAGTTATTATCTCAATCGGACACAGACAAGTTAGGAGCATTAAGATCTGCATGAGGCTCCTAAATACTAAAATAACTCATTAAACTTTTCCGTCAGTAGGTGCAATCTTATTTTTAGCGGAAATTCAAAGAAAGATTAAATTATGGGATTATTTCACTCTGTTTAGCTGTCGTAGCAAGCTCGTGCGAGGAATTTTCAACCCGACTCTTGTCATTACACAAAAGAAATATGGAGCACCGGCATGACAGCCAGTCCAGGTGTGAGGCCGCTGTCCTACGTTGCGTTCTGTCTGATAGAGAGGTAGAGCAGCAGGTGGAGCCTAAAAGCGTTCACATTTCAGTTGCAGCATTTCCGTGTTGAGCGGGTATTTGGCAATGATCACTGCGCCATCCGATGAGTAATAATACAAAGTTGAAAGCTCCAAAAAGATATAGGTACTCGGTTTGAACTTCACCAGAAGAAGCAGTTTTGTGTTACTGTTCTTGCGGACTTATATAAATACGCACTCCTACTGTAGCAATTAAGAAGCTTGCTGAATGATTGTTTTAGAATTTTTGTCTGCGTGGTCGCATAAGTTGCTTTGCGAAGCAGAAATCATCTCGCGCTACTTTGCTATTCGTTCTATATATGTATTCGCCAAACGTCACCGCAGTGATATAGGTACAAAAGAAGCACGGAACTGATCAACGGGGAAAGTTATTAAGCACCCATAAACTCATCACTCTCGACTAGTACAAAGCAGAAGTTGTGTCCAGTGTAAAACAAAACTTTATAAAAAGAATACCAAAAACGAGCTTACCACGAAAATAGACCACCCAATTAGTAACCGTTTAAAAGGTTATAAAGATAGCAGTAGACAGAAATTAATTCTCATGTTCTGGAGCGCAGGGCTGCGCCCTTTCTCATTTTAGAAAAGCTATAGCATAAGCTGAGAACAAACATCACATGTAGCGACCGAACTTTGCCGTAATTATTTTTTGGCCAATGAATCACACGCGCTCCAAGTCTCGGCAGCGTATGCCGATTGGAACCGCGTGAATATCTATGCGGGATATATTTTCGGCTCTTGCACAAGAAGGGATTTTTGCCTGCGCGCTTTTTCATGTGTGTAATCTTCCGTGCTCCTTGACTGTTGTTAATATCCTGTGCATCCAATTAAGTTACAAGTGTATTCTGGGAGTTTTGCTTGCAATCTTATCTGCTTTAAGATATACGCTTTAACATATACGATATAAGATATCTGCTTTAAGATAACTTAAGATATACGCGGACATTTAAGCTCCGCTTTTACCGGTATGACGCTACCGCATCATACCATTAAAACACCTACAGCACCCTCTGCGGCTCCCATTGCTGATCCTTATTCAAATAGATGACTTTGCTACTCGTTTAGGCATTGATACCTCACATTTGTGCCTCTATTAACTCGTGCATGCTTACAATAGCATGCTAGAACTAGGCTCGAACATTATGTTAAGGACCGCCCAGTACAGATACAATGTAGGGGTGTGTGAATATTCGAAAACTTCGAATAGCCAGTCGAATATCCTACTATTCGATTATTCGAACGAATCAAGTAGTGTATCTTAATGTTCTTCGAAACGAATCAGCAACGTACTGACGTTTTGATTAAGTGCCACTGTAGTATTTCTCTCTCATGACTTTTGGAGAAACAGCGCCCGCTAGGACGCAGCCTACCATCCTACAGCGCTCAGCAAACGTAAGACGAGCGATTCGGGGCTGCTACGGGGTCTATTCGTGTTTCGGCATTCGTAATATAAGGCTCAAACATACACACAAAGCTGGACGGCACAGAAGGGC
Source organism: Amblyomma maculatum (assembly GCF_055883805.1). NCBI lineage: Eukaryota > Metazoa > Arthropoda > Arachnida > Ixodida > Ixodidae > Amblyomma > Amblyomma maculatum. Next base: position 326,192,665 of record NC_139344.1, on the reverse strand, counting down.
GCATGCAAGTTGAACAAACTCTCCCTTGAATCCCTATCTCGAAGGTTACGTCATGAGTAAATTTTTATCTTCATCTTCGCACGCACCTGCGGGCGATTTTGATATTGATGACGTAGGAGCATAAACTATAGTTTATTCTTATATGCCATCAACGGGGAAAAGGTGGTTTTCTTTTTTTTTTTTTTACGCGTAAACTATACGCTCAGAGATCTAACATTGAATTCGTATTGTGGCGGCTTATTAGGTGTAAGTGTTGCATCTTTTGGGGCGTGTCTTGCTAATAACTCAGTAATCTATAGCACCTAAACGCAATGCCGCCGCTCGCGCTTGTTTTGTACGAATATTCGATAAAGTAGCGTATATTTAAACAATATTCGATGTGCGCTTCTCACTATTCGATTCGTATTTGAATCGGTATACAGCAAAGCTACACTATTCGTATCTTATTCGGTTTCGAAAAGGTGCTAATCGTACACACCTAACACAAAATCCCTGGCCGTAAGAACGTGGCTGCGTGACCTTGGGAGTAGCGGGTCTAATTCAGGATCCAAGGGTTTCGGAGGGTTTGATTCCCATCTACCTCAAATGAGCTAGACGAGCTGGCAGCTCCTGCCAACTCCTGTTAATTTTGACGCCCACACAAAACCGAACCTAGGTCGTCTGAATGACTTATTTTTACACTTAATTTACAGTACTGAATCAACAAAAAGAAATAATACATATATCAAAGAAATTACCTTGCTCTATGAACCAGTCTAACAGGACACAAAACAATTGTCTTTGGTTTGTAAATGCTGAAGTACACGAATGGAATGGTTAAGTACACGTTATCCACAGCCAGTGCCCCAGCCCTCTCGCAACAGCTTTTTATTATGACAAATGCGGGTATAAATTTTGTTATATTTCTGAACTTCTTTTTAAGGCGCGTGCTGACATTATCATTACCACTGCTGTTCCACATGCGCAGTATGGACAAGTTAAGCATTCATACAGATTTTCGTCATAACGGCGTAGCAGCGCTTTTGTACGCTTGCAATGCTTTTTGGTTTGGTTTCAACTCGCTCGCTCCCTCCAGACATAAGAGCATGTACGGGCACATACGATGGAAAAGGCTCACCTTTCGAGAAGATCTTGATTTTGTTGGCTGTCCTCTCGCTGAGGAAAGGTCGAATAAGCTTCCAGAACACGGGAAAGAAGCTGGGTGCTGAAAGAAATGTGGAAGATCATCAGATGGTCTGAAGCAAGATGCGCTTCTATATAGGATGATGCATTTCCAGAAAATTATAACCTGTTTTTCTGAAATATGTTAAAATTATAACAGTGAATAAATATATCCGCAGATGCTTCCTTGGTTGGCTTGCAGTTTTTTGTTATTTATTTACGAAAAACGCACCCTATTAGTTTTATGTGGCAGTCTTAATTGGTTAGTGTGAGCGCAAGACAAATCGCAGGAGCAACATTTCGCTATGCATTGAAAGCTTAGACCAGTTCTATCAACATGTTCATAAAAGAAGCTTACATTGTCCCACTGTTGCCTCATAAGTTAAATGTGTTACAGAATGCTGGACATGGGTTTGTCTTTGATGCTTTTCTACTTTGCAACATCGCACACTCCCTAATACTTGCGCGAATTAATTTCGCTTTTATTTTGGCCGAATATTATGGCTTCGGATGGCGAGTGTTTTCTTAAGCTTGCTGAATTTGCTGCATGGCGGTTGAGGAGATACTGCATTGAGAGAGAAGGCGAAGAGCGCAACCCCTTCGCTACGGGACGGAGATGGTGAAGGGGGGTAGTAGGATAGTGTTTTTGGTGGGCGGATTTCACATTGCTTCTTTGACTTAGACTGCGTCGTCACTTGTTTTAACGCGTTAAGCTTCGGAATGCCCGCTTCACTCCGCAGCGTTCAATTAAAAGCCGGCAAAGAAAAATAACGATAAACCGGTCAACAGCAACTAACATGATCTGGAATAGCGTGGAAGCTGTCGCGCGTGATTGCGATTACTCGTGATGAATCTCGACACATATAGCTCTACAAAGAAACTGTCAGCTGCGACCAGAAACATTTAGCGTGAAAAACAGGCAAAAGAAAATTTCGTGGCATTACTGTCGCAAAAGTGGCATTACTGTCCCCTTCAAAAAGCGCTGCCCCGATGCTGTACAGTGGAAAGGTGGACAAAAATAAACACTTAGAATGAAAACAAAGAAGATGAAGTTAAACGCAAACACAAAACGTTCTATTAAATATGAAAAACGGACATCTTTTAAGATCTGAGGACTACCTGCATCTAAATTATTCTTGGAATAGAAAATTATGTCATTCACGGCAACTTGAGATTTCACTAACAAGGCTGCGATGCCGCATCCCACCTTTAAATTTCTATCTTCACAGGTCTGGTTTGGCAATGTCTCCAGTCTGCGCATTTTGCGGTGAACAAGAAACATTAGATCACTTTTTATTGTTTTGCCGCCGCTTTACTACGCTGAGAAAACAGTTGATGGAAAGGCCATTGCAACAGCTTGGCCTTAGTTTAAGCAGCTCGACATTGTTATCATTTGGCGCCACCATCCTTGGGCACAGTCACAGGTCTATTTTTACCGCTATGCAAAATTTTTTACTGCACTCAAATCGTTTTCCTTGCTAAATATTAAAACATCACTTGTCCTACAAATATAGTGTCAATCTCCCGTGAGTGTTACCACTTTTCATATTATATTTCACTTATTTCCCATTTTGTTTCGTTTCCTCTACCCCTCAAATTATTATTAATATATATATATATATATATATATATATATATATATATATATATATATATATATATATATATATATATATATATATATATATATATATTTCTTTTTATGCAAGTATATTAAAAAAAATATTCTTTGCTACCCAATTCTTGGCCGATCCCCCTCTGTGGGTATGTGCCATAAGTTATTTGGACAACAACAACAACAACAACAACGTGCGCCAGCGCTCGTAATAGGGCTTTAAGAGCACAACATGCACAATTTCCGGTCGCGAGCGTCACCGTTTGGGTGTCGTCATTTTTTCAAGGACGACTTCATAGTCGACTTCACCGACGAATGATCTTCTATGGGTCGAAGTAGAGGCGTAGAAGGTATTCACTCAGTTCGCGACGGTAAATCGGTTTACATTCTGAGTTGGGTATTCGTAAGTTATAGCGTCGGTAGCATTACTGGCCTTTAATGCGCATCCAGGCAATTTATCGGGCTTCTTCTGTGCACCAAAGGTAATTGGCGGCGACGTTGAGATTATCCTAGCCTTATACGTGCGGCACGCATTGCGTCTATTGTTGTCGTGGGCTCCCTATCATGAACTATAGGTGGAACGGGGGACCTGGCTGTCTCCTGCACGAAGGTATTGCAGTTGGCAGCTCCTGCCAGCCCGTGTGTCACGTGGGGTGTGATGTCATAGCGTCACGTGGCGCGACGTGGTTACCCTCGGGACCACGCCGCCGAGCCGAGCTGGTCTCCAGTTTTTCCTCCGCTCGGTGTGATGTCACTACGCGGGTCGAGAGACCCAAGTTGGCAGCTCCTGCCAGCTTGGGGTCGTCTACGGTATCGTCTAAAGGTCAAAGGTCAAACGTGATTACCGCCGGGACCACGCTGATGGCTTGAAAGTGCGAGTAGTATTGCTTTCGCAATAAAAAAAGTTGACGTTAGGCGTTTTTCACACAGCCGATGTCTGTGTCATAACCACTGATATGCTTATCCTGTATTTCTTTCCTTTCTTCGTGTGTAAGCAGTGGTTGGAGCACAAACTTACTGTTCACGAGGAGACCAAGCTTCAGTGTTTCTGGGTAGTTGTTCTCGTACAAGCCGACCAGTGCTCGAATGTAGTCCACAACTGCAAGATGCGAAAGCAGAAGACGGTCAAACACGTCACCCTGCGTAATTCGACACAGTCCCGCGCAAACCGCATTGAATAATGCCACCGCAAGTTACAAGCGACCAAGAGTGCAGGGCACGCCCGTATTGTAGTCACTGTCTCAATCGACTTCTGTGCCACTGGATGACACTTTTCGCTAGAGACGGAAATTACGCAACGACATGCACTGGATCTGACGAATACATTGTATAAGCGCTTATTACCGTCGTTATATATTAGCTTCCCGTTTCAAAAGCAGAGCATAACTTCTTTTTTTGCTCCAGAATGACACGAAAACAGTAAAGAAAACTCACAATAGCTTTACAAACCACAGGTTGGACTGCACACGTTAAGATATATGTTCCAAGATATTTACCTCTGATGCTACAAATGTCTAACCAACCACTGAACGGTCGATCACTCCGTGATGCGGCAAACTGCATTACTTCTCTAGAGTATGGATCCAAGATCATACTACCTATGAAATCTGAAATGGGCTTAACTGGAATTAGTTCTCTGTTTTACGAGCAAAGCTTTCTATAGAATGTCTTTTAGATAAATATCAACTAAGGCTTTCCTACCTAAATATGTATGCAGGAAATGCAAAAAGAGTGTCAAGCAAATATTCCGTGATGTATAAGAAGAGTTCTTGCATGTGAAATGTAGTGGCTGATGAAAGGAAATCTACAATTCATGCTCCATATTCTTGATTTGAACTTAGGAAATTTAAAACACACCGGTTTTGAAAGTTTTCTTTTATCGTTGCAGCTTCATGGCCCCGCAACGACTAGCTGTGCCAAGACTGCGCACCTCTATTTTCATTACTGGACATTCGTCACTGACCTCGCACTGATACCTCGCGGTTGTTTTTAATAAGTCTTGTAATATACATACAAATTGCTATACCAAATATGGTGGCAAAAGACGGGCTGAGCAAAAGGTTGCTCGTAGCCTTGGAAATTTGGCCTTAGAGGACGCTTTTCGATGGAGGCGAAAAGCAAGGTAGAAATTTGGGTAGGTCGGTACTGATCCATACCATACGAGAAGCGCAACACCAGGACGACGGACAAAAGGAAAGCGAACACACACCACAGCACAGGCGCCTGTATTGTGGTGTGTGTTCGCTTTCCTTTTGTCCGTCGTCCTGGTGTTGCCCTTCTCGTATGGTGCGAAAAGCAAGACATCCGTGTGCTGTGCGATGTCAGTGCACGTTAAAGAAACCCAGGTGGTCAGAACTTCCGGTAACCTCAACGACGGTGTCTCTCACAGCCTGAGTCGCTTTGGGACGTTAAACCCTACAAGCACAACTATAAATCTGAAATACATGCAAGAAACTATGTCATGCATCAGCAGCATCATGAAGGGTCGAAGTGCCGATAACTGAAGGGTTTAAAAACGTAGCCTTCTGTAAGGTATTCACATTCCCATAACCCCGTGTAGTGTGTCAGATCTATAGTAATGAACTTACCTTGCCACGAGTAGACCTGCTTCAAGCTGAAATTTTCCCAGTCGAAGAAGAACACAGACTTGTCCACGAGCTTTCCCAACTGCACGCAGGAAAAGAATAAGACAGGGGACTCATTGCGAGTGAATTATTCTAAATAATTTTTCAGGTTCCTCTTACAAATGGTGCGGCAACGGATTTTTTAATAGCCTATGTTTACAGCACGCAGCGCCAATAAAGAAAAGGTGTGTATATAACCCACATGGAGTACCAACAAATCCCCTGCCACAGAGTTTTTAAAACTTACCATAATTAAGTTGAGAGAGACAGCACTGTCTATGGCATCTTTTTCAAGAGCGCTCGGGCCACATGTGGGAATGTCGGCAATGTAAACTCTATATTTGGTTTGGCTAGTTAAAATAATGAATTCTGCTACAAAATAACAGCTACTATACGTCTCAGCTTGCTGTTTATTCTAGAAGTACTAGCTTTGTCTGTTATCCTAGAAGAAACGAATGAAAAGCAGTACTTCTACCGCGATACAAGCATGCTTTAAAGCAGACCAGCCAGACCAACACAGAGTCATCCCTTTACAGCATTCCCTCGCAAAATTAACCTAGCGAACTTTCACCTAAATACACTATACAGAATTGCATAATATAATGACTAAGGGATGACGCAGCGCCCAGTGAACTTCGCGGGAGTTATTGTTCCGTTTCAAAGGCGTGCAGATCTTTACTGAACTTCCTATACTTTGATTTTTCGTTCCTTCGTCCAGTGCCTAAATGCTAATTGCTCCATTACGGCATTAGGGTATGGATTGTATGTTATTTTTGCTATTCAAGGTTGATGTTTACTTTTATGCTGATTTAGTATCTATTGCAGTTTGCGCGCACACCACAGATAATTTATTGCTCAACTTTTCGCTCTTTTTTTTTTCAGTATTTTTAGCATTGCTTCATTTTGAAACAATATTTCTCAGAGCGACAGAAGCCACCTCGTGGTTGTGAGATGTTAATTAGTAGTTGCTGTAATCTAAAACGGAGAACGTGAGGGGCGAAGAAGCAAATAGTTATGGTCCGGCGGACCCATTGTAGTTTTGATGCTCACCTTATATGCGCTGCGTGCGCAGCCACGATTCTTCTGACAGTGCTCGGCAGTGGTGCTTTTATTGCTTCATTGAGGGATTTATCTTTTCCACGCATGGAAAGTATCGTGCCCAAAGGGTGGACCTTTGGCGGCCTGTGCACTCTGCTTAGTCACGAATGCGACCGACTACACTGAGAAATACGAATTCATGTGGCTGCCATGATACGCGCTTCGCTTGGCAGTTGTTCATCAACCCGAACAGCGGAGTGGCAACGATAAATCCCTGAACGCAGCGTTAAAAGCACCCTTGGCATGCACTGGTAGAGTAAGCGCTTCTGAGCCAGCGCTGACAAGTCACGCCCAAAAACTACAAACGGGTCTGTCGGACCCTCGCTTTCGTGCTCTGTTTTTCTTCTGATGTATCTATACTCTGGCGTGTACCACCAGATTTGAACTCCCTGTGTACCAGTAGATTGCCTTCTCTTCCATAAGGTGCATATCTCAAGTATTACATCTCACTGTTAACAATTAAATCACGGCCCGATTTAAGCAAGGATGTACGGATTTCCTATGCAGGACATTATGAGTTTTCCGTGCGGCCTCTGAACACTCTGAACTTAGTCGCCTTGTCCCTAGGAAGATGAAGCGGCCATGGGCGGGTGAAGTATACGCGTGGCCTAGTCACCCGGCACACAACAGTACTACCAACAATGACGTTGAACCTGCGATTTAGCCCACAATAGAGGTGCCATGTAAGGCTCGTCTAGCAAGCTAAGACTTTCATGAACCGTTTGGATCCACCAGTTACTATAATTCATATTTTGTAGGCGCTTAGTTTACGAACCATTCAGCGAGATCCGAGACACACAGGAGACTAAGGAACAGGAGACACTTTAGCACATCACTAACTGAAGCTTTTCTTCCGAGAAATATGAACAAATAGATAGATGTTTGACATCAAAAGACATCAATACACACAGTGTGAGGACGAAAAGAAAACAAAATCAAATGCCCAGGAAAAGAACAAGACAGCAGTTGTACTACCTTTTCTAGAAGCGACAGCTCCTTGTGCAAAAGTACTTAGTAGAGGTGGCGCTGACGAACAGTTTTCCCAATTTTCCAATGCTCAAGGTTTGAAAATTTTATCTCATCTATCTGACATGATTTCCTGTCATCATGCTATCGTTTTAGCGTGGTACATGCTGTGTTTTATTTTTCTCTTTTTTTTTTCTTGTTCATAATATCAGTAGGGCATGCCGAGGTTACCAGCTGTGATTCCACACTTTGTAGTGCTGTTCATCTAACCTTTAACCTTTCTTAACAGCGTTCTTTAGTAGCTAGCCTGCCAAAGCGCCGATCTCTCAGATTTCTAGAAAAATTGTTTGACGCTGCCGTCAAGCCAGTGGCACTGTACTCTTATTCTCAAGAAACATACTTATATCGGACCTCAAAATAGTCGATGACATCTTAAAGGAGTCGTAGCATCCGCCAGTAATGGAGTTGCAAGTTCGGCTTTGAACTTTGATCTTTAATCTTTCATATCGCATCATCTTCATGTATTTTTCATTTCGTGTCAGTCCGCATCATTCTTCCTGGCTCACGTAGCTTAGTAATTATGTTAAACATATTTTACTGAGCACGAGACTCGATTTTAAGATAATGCTTTATTTTTCTTTCCAGATGTAAGAAATCACAAGTCATTGATGCATCGGCAGCTTTAGGACGTTCGTCGTATTCAGACGTATTTCCCAAATTGTCCACCACGAAAAACAACTCTTATCGTGGCCCGCTAAATCCAGGACAGTGATAAAGGGACGTTCGTGAGTGTGTCGCTTCTGTAACAAATACCACAAGCAAGGTTGCATCTTGCTCTGTCGAGGAAGGAATATGCATTCGTTGCGGCAGCTGGATACGACAGTTTCACGCCGTCGTAGGCTGATTGGAACCGATAATTAAAGCTGGAGACCAGTGCTACTATTGTGACAAAAGACTCACCTTACGAGACTGGCTTTCCCTCTCTCTCTGCAGCTGTTCTAGCATGTAGACCACGTGCATCACCATCTCTTCCTTGGAGAGGCACTGGAGCATACCTGCGCAGGTTCCCAGTGTCCACATGTAATTCCTACACGCGCGCTGTTAGGACCCATTCGCTAGACAGTGGAAAAATGGCTTCAACGCTTACATAGAACTGAGGAAGCAGCGAAAAAGAGTGAGACGATTCGCGCGGCACGAACTTTCTTGTGCACAAATTCTGCTATTATTATGCGGATGGTGTAGTGTCTGTCGGGTTATTGCTGTTTTCATAATTATATTATGTGTTCATTTATATTCCGCAGCGTGAATTTAAATATTCAGCACAAGCGTTTGGATATATCCAATACACAGTGCTTTGAGGGAAAGAAAAACGCAGTAAGACTGCCAGTGACCGCTACTGAACTCCCAAATCCGGCATTTTTATTTATTTAGGTATGCTTACGATTCGTTACCTTCTTTTTTTTTTTTTTTTTGATGCTTCGTCAAAGATGGAACATTTTCATTGCTTTTTGAAGCCGAGTGTTGTATTTACTCGCAAATGGATGCACTTTTTATCGAAGACATTTCCTCAATATTAAAGGGGCACGTTCGTTACGCGGCGACAAACATTCAGAAGAAAATTTAAACAAAAGGCACGCAAAGTACACTAGTGGAGTAGATACTTCAGCCAGCGCTACTGAACTTCTAAATAAGCAAACTAACTCTCTATTAAGGTTCAGGGTTTGAGAAAAAAGTACAAAACTCTCATTTTAAACTCCCATGTATAACTCACATAGCAGCCCATATTACTATGGAAAGAACGCATAACTCCAACACAACTCACATCGTTAAGCGCTGTGCGTTAATCATAACAAGTTGCTGGGATCGTTAGTATGGCAAATATAATAGAGAACTAACCGAGCTGTTCTCTAATTTCTCGCAGAACATTCTTATTATCTATTCATGCGGTATAGCGTACAGTACAGAAGTCTTGACATTAGACTGATGCATACTTGTTTCGTCACTCTAAAAAAGCCACTTACTAATATTGAAAATCAACATCATCACTCTGCATGCCAAAAGATGGGGTGCCTTCATAACACAGGAAAAAAAAAAAGTACTTTCTGAGAGGCAAAGTATACATACAGGGCGCGCGTTCATTACGCGATTCAATCCGGTTCAGCGAGCTGGTTTCAATGGACAGAAAGCCAGAGTCTACCGGGTACGGCTACGAGTATAGCAGAAAGATTAGGAAAAGGTAGGTAAGCGTTGACAGAAGCGTCTGACAGCCTGTTAAGCGTTAAACGTCTCGGAATGCTTTGGGGGATGGTGTCAGTGGGTCGCGATGTGCAGGAAGCAACGGGGCTTTTTGTTGGACAAAAAGAAAGAAGGACGTCATAAAGTGAACGACGAAATCGCAGCGTACTTTCCTCCACTTGTAACGAGGAAGAGAAAGCCCCTTTTCCTTAGTAGAAGCACCAAAACAACTTTTGTCTGGTTCATATTTTGTACGGTCACTTCTTTTTCTGTGGCCAGGTGGCTCCACTGTCGCATGGACAGTGCATGGAGATACAGGATGGGGCGCGGGTAACCTTTCCTTTGCTTCTTGGTAGTGCGCGGAGGCACGCAGTAAACGTCAGCGCCAATACAAAGCGGTTACGTTTACGACAGCACTTGAAAGAAAAAAGAAAAAGAAAAGGAAGTTGGTGAAAGAAAGAAGGTAGCAGCGGTTGTGCGGAACCATATATCGCGAAGAGCAAGGGCAACCTTGGTCCACTGAGCACACGGCAATTCGCTTCCTGCTTTTAACGGGACACCGAGACCATACATGACAGTAATTGAATTACTGTAATTTAATTACTTTTCTCGGTAATTTGTAATGTAATGAATTCCTTTTTCGGGTTGGTAATTTAGTAATGTAATGAATTACTTTTGGCGGTAATTTCGCAGCAAAAGTAATTAATTCCTTTCGAAATTACTTTTACTAAAATGCGCCACTACTTCAATAGATGACGAAGTAGAGTGCCGCGAAAGCAGGAACGGCGTGCGGCAAGCGAAGCCAGCGTAAAGGATTGGCAAAGGGGGACAGAGTTGAGCAGAACAGTGCGTCTGAGACCTCAACCATTCTCCAAGCAGCAGGATACAAGGCGTCAAGGGAATGCTGAAGGGAGAGATGGTGCAAGAAGGCTGCAGCTGAAAACTAGTTTGGAGCGCGGCGTACCGGCACTCCCTGTTGCGTCGGCTAGGGCACAGTGGTGCCTGGTTACACTCAACACCACGGGGCGAAGGAGGATTGGGGTTGGGGGAGATAGGCAGAAGGGTCCATGATGTGAGGCACCGGGGCTTGAGCATTACTGAGCAGTGAGCACAAATGTGCCGACGTCGATCCTTGGGACTGCGGAAGCAATAAATAAGCTAGCTTCTTCGGGCCCTTCAAATGGCGAAGACAGCTCCGGGCCAGCAAGACGCTGGGTTTTCCGGTCATTTCAGGACCGTTCGACTGTGTGTGTGTGTGTGTGTGTGTGTGTGTGTGCGTGCGCGCGTGCGTGCGTGCGTGTGTGTGAGTTTTGTTTTTGCGGTAGACTTGTTTTTGTAATGGCACGTACTGCAGAAGAGAGAGAAGGAATAGCTCTCTGGGACGGAATTTGGCAGGAAGACGAAAGATCGTGTGTGCTTCGTGTCTGGAGAACAAGTTGTTTTGTTTACTAGCTTTGCTTAGTTTTTGCATGGATGGAAACTAGAAAGTAATTTAAAAGTAATTTAATTACTCAGTAGAAGTAATTGTAATGTAATTTCATTACTTTTTGGGAGCAGTAATGAGTAATGTAATTTAATTACTTTTCTGCTATTTTCAGCAAAGTAATTAGTAATGTAATTTAATTCCTTTTCAAAAGTAATTTTGCCATGTATGACCGAGACCAACTACAAGTTGGCGTGTAACGATACGTTACCTCTTTCTAAATCACAAAAAGAGCTCATCTAACCGAAAAGGGGTCGTTAATAAGCAAAAAAAAAAATGCAAGAAAAATGTTATGTGCTGGTGCTGCCCTAACCGAGTGATTTGGCAAGTAAAATGCATGCGTCGGCGCCATTCTTCTTATTTTTTTGCGACTCTCGGAGACTATACTAAGACGCAATTCACTGTAACAACGTCGGGACCCGCCCTTTTCGGCAAGGACGTCAGGAATTTGATGGACAGGAGGGTAGGTTTTTTTCAAGTCCAATTTTGTCGTCGATAATTGTATTTTATTTTCTGGTGGATAGATGTCAAATACCCTGAGTGGGCAAGGAACCTGATGCATACTAAGAACACTAATCGTGCAACGTCGTCATCAGTGTCTCATTACTAAATCTGATGGCAGTCTTTATTTGTTGAAGTACGCCACTGCGCTTCAGTGGCACTGAGAGGAAGAAAAAATAGCGTCATATTATGTGCCGCCGAGGAAACAAAATCCATAAGCATCTCGCTCTTTAAACAGCAACAAAGATGAATTCTTCCTAATGCCCGTTACGAGCTGGGCTGGTACAGGCTTGATTCTGTTGATTGGTTTCTATTCAGAAGGAAGATATCTTCACCATTTCTTCACTCATTCGCTTTAAGTCTCTCGCAGGCGAAAGAAAAAAGGTTCATCAGTAAAGACACTTGTATTTATAGATATCAGGTATTGCAGTTTGCAGGAGCAATAACGCGCGCGAAAAAATAAATTAAGAGAACGAAGCTAGCAGAAGTGGCAGACATATGATGCAAATAATGTCCTGGGGCATTATTTAATTCATTCTATTATCTGCAGAATTACGCCAGCCACTTATGTGTTGGTTCCCGTTCTTAGAGAAGTGTTATGCCTCCAAGACATATGTAAAGTACACGTGCATGTTTAAAATGCAATGTCAACTGTAAATCTCACAGAACTGCTTTATATTAAGCATGCTGATATAACTTTTCTTGAAACGCGTAGGTATAAGTTAGGTAGTACATCTTCACGTTGCATGAGGTTACGTTACTGACTCCAACTAGATGCATGTAGCAGGCGCAGCAGCTTCTCAAGCATACATTGCATGAACATGTGGCATCACAAAACCAACATAATACACTCTAGTCTGGGCCTCTTGCAATTCGAATCCAAGCCTTGAGGGAGAAATTTGTAAGCCGAGGCGGACTGTCGCTGTTATGACAGCTGCAATTGCTAGCCCAGCTGGCAGCCTTGCTTGAAATTGAGGATAGACGACAGAAAATGCGACGTACTTCTGCAGCGCTCGCGTGCAAATACGCAGGAGCGCACACGACAGAGTCGTGTGTGGAGCGCATGCACTCGAGGCCGATGTCTCTCAAGAACAACCAGAGATAACACGTAGCACGTAAACAGGCTGTCTGCAACGGACGTGGTGCAACGCCCGACGAAGTCCTGGTTTCGCAATAACGAATAACATTTTTGATCCTTATTTTTTTCCTCTTTAGGATACGAATAAAGTTGTTGGTATTAATGGGCACGCAGCGCTGAAATTGTACTCATGCACCTAAAGCGTTTTTGCCCACCGCTAAAACGGGTGCTTTCTACGACAATAATCTCGGAAGTATTATTAATCTTAACAAAGCGTTCGCTATGTATCCATATACTGAGCGCTGAAGACTGACTTGAAAGTAACAAGTGCGACGTGGCCACGCTAAATGCGAAAAACAAAGGGTGCCGCGGTCAGCGGGAGCGATATGCCCTTCTTAACTTTTAAGGCGTTCCTAAACATCCGATTTCAGGCATCAGCTATCAGGCATAAGCTATAGTAATGAAATTAACGCATCTGTGAAACGTCGTCGGCTCTTTAATAGCGTCTGCTAATCGGATTCACGTGAAATGTGCTCGTGTTGAACAAATTAACAAAAACCTGAGGTCGGAGCACGTTCTGTATTCCTAGTCCGGATTCAGCATCGATCGATCGTTTAAAACAAGCCAGCGTCAAAGTATTAAAACTGAACGCGATGTACGTCCTTCATATGACGTCGTTCGTGCTAATTAAGTCTTCGTTATAAATGAAATGTGGTTAAACGAACAACTGTATTCTTAAGATTCGAAAACATCGAGTGTGATAAAAGACCAAAGTTTATTAGCGACTGGTGGACACTGTGTAAGTAATGCGTCCATGCCTGACACATTAGTCATTTGGTAAATTCAACAGTGCGTTGTTGCACTCGCCGAGCGTGATTATCGGTGTGCAGAGTGGCCAAAGCGCCCACTATTAGTTACGAGTGTCGAGATAAAAGGCAGGAAAGTAGAGAAAAAACAGTGGGGCATTCTATTGTGTTGTTCGAAGTATTTTGCGCGGTCACAAAGACGACGTCAGCCCATCGCCGCGCAGGCTGTGTGAGCGCAATAGCACCAATCAACCGTTGTTTCGCCAGGGACCGTTTCGCTCACTGTCGCACGCATACGGGGCCACGCAGCGAGGGATCGGGAAACAAGGAAATTCGTGACAGGACTCCAGCGGAGGAGGATTGATGTTGTAACATTGCGAGGCCACAGACCAGGAAGGAGAGCCTCTTTTTGTCCATGTTTACCATCGTCGCGCCATTTGTCACTAGTAATCACAGAAGAGACCAAGACGTCAGCGCTGTGGAACTTCCAAAGAACTGCGTCCACTACGACGGAGATGCGCATTTACACCCCCCCCCCCCCCCCCCCTGCCCCCTTAATCAAGAAAAAAAAAAAGTCTGCCTTAAACATGCTTCTAGCAGGATTCTTGTCAGTGTTTTTGTTCGCGCTTCTCTTTGGCGTGCATTGGCTCTATTTGTTGCCAGAATACACAGTTTTTCACCAAACGTCAATAAACTACTGCGCGTATGACGAAAGTTGTAAGCAGGTCGGTATAGTCGGTTCTATATATCGCATTGTAGGCGCCACAAAGCTCTAGAAATTAAATGTCATTCTTTCCCCAGCACACAGCGGAGCAATAGCGCAGATCGGGCAAGATGCCACCACCTTTCACAGTGGCGTCGCTCCTCGCGATATCATGCACTCAGATGTCACAGTCTGTCACTTGTATGCAGCATAATCTCTTTAGTTTGGTCTAAATGCAAAATTGAATTCTCCTATGTTTATGTGAGTATTTCATTGTTGCTCACAGCTTCAGCACGTGGCGCAGACTGAAGGTTTTATTATTTAAAAGAGATTATTCCAGAGGTTAAAATCCGCCGGGGTGGCGCAGTGGTTAGGGCACTCGACTACTGTGCCCAAGGACGCGGAATCGAATCCCGGCCTCGGCGGCCGCTTAAGCTAGGCACCCGTGTGCTGTGCGATGTCAGTGCACGTTAAAGAACCCCAGGTGGTTGAAATTTCCGGAGTCCTCTACTACGGCGTCTCTCATAGCCTGAGTTGCTTTAGGACGTTAAACCCTAAAATCAAACCAAACCTATCCAGAGGTTAAAATGACAGCGCTGACAACAGTATCCAGTCATTGTACTCAATAAAAATGGATTCCCTCGCTATTACTGGCTGGTCCACGTTTACGCGGTACCAAAATGTGGAAAGAATGGCGCCTCCGAGATGGGCGACCAAATCTGTGTCGACGAGAGAAGTCTAGTTGCCGAAGCGGTCAATGAAAGTGACACTGGTATTTGTTTTCTTTTTGTTAGTTTTTTTCCCTGGCATTTAAAAGCTCGGTGAAAGTGATTTGCTTGTGGTTGCAAAGAGGTACCCAGTTGATATAGGCTGGCTCCTATTTATTTTCAATGTTTCTTTAAGTAGTTCTGGATTCCTCGATCAGTGCTTCAACCTTCAAAAAGAACGTATATCATTCTAGTTGGGTTATTACTAATGAACACATATATTTTAAACGGAGATAAAAGTAAACACATGTTCTGTGCTCTGCCCGGTACCCGGTACGTGGCAAAGGAAAGTCGCGCGCCTAGAAGGTGCCCTCTTTCAAGGATTCTTGAAGGACAGCGCGCTCTCTGCTTTTAAAAAACAAGATGACCCCCGCGAGCGAAAGCATGGAACGTGATATGTACGCTTTGAGACGGCAGTTTCTTGTTGGAACGGCTGTACTTACTCTTGAAGTCCCCGTTCCCGATCGGAATGTAGTAGACGGGGCTGCCGTCCCGGTCATGGTTGAATATTCCACCCGGGAAGTATTGCTTCAAGATCTGCGAGGAGATCAAAGAACTATAGTGTGCACTGTTACGGAGGACATGTGCTCGAAGCAGTCAACCCGTGAGTGACATTGGCGCTGCGAGAGCACAGACGCGGGAACGACGCCCGGAAAGCTATTGCGTGCGAGGTCATCGAGTGCGATTGTGTGGCTGTTCGCTTGCGGGCCGGCTAGAGGATGCAAGTTCGAATTACGTTTTCGTTTCTGGCGGGACCACCAGGTGCATCAAGCTTCCATCAAGCTTTAGTGAGCAGTTTGAGTCATTATTACTGTATTTCGCGTCGAAACAATTGTATTGAGTAGTTGGTGTCTGCATCTAACGCTTTCAGCCACAGTGCGCAGCTTACAAGAGCGTTATGAAATTACAAAGCTATGTATTCATGCCAACTTGCTAAAAATTGTTTACTGACACTGTACACAAGCAGAAAAAAAAAAAGAAAATGGTCACTCTGCGTTATACTTACCGGATGCCACTCGTACCGCTCGATTATGGTGTCGACCTTATTTTCCTCCCTCCATATAAGGTTCTGTTGATAGAATGTAAGCCACTCTGATTAGCGTTTGCTCCAGCACATAAGCGATCAAATACGGTGCAGTACCACTGAGCATAAGCACTACATTATTCATTTTTTTATGCTAGGCAACCACAGTTCAGTAATTTTGGCGTAAACACGTACTGGGTCGCTTCCTCGCGAATTTATTTCTGCCATCGATGCCAATGGCACGTGAACTGATTTTCTTTAGCAAGAACTGCCGCTGAATACGAGTGCAGATGATTCAATCGGGACATCCTACTACTAACTATGGTGACTCATCTTTCTAGTTGATTACGGTCTCCCCCTTTCTGCCCTTTTTCGTTCCGTGTATTGAATATCAATCTCCAATTGATACTTCAGGATTTCTTTTTTTTTTCATACATGCCCCTTACACAATCTGTTTTTATCTGAAGCAATCATTGTGTTCCTAAATTCTCTGTTATCAGTTTACGTTGCTACCAATCTGGACTGAAGGAGATCTTGTCAGGATGCCACGAACCAGCTACGGACACGATTTTCTACAATATTTTTGTAATATTTTAATTAAGGCAGCGAGGAGTATACTCCTTCTCATCTCGTCTTTACATTTTCTTTTTGTTGTGAGGAAGTTTCAGTAAATCCAGTTGCTTTACAGCAAGCCAGTTCGCAGCATGCGAGTTTTCGTTGGGTATGCTACTGTACACAACGAAATTGGAGTTTCATTTGTTCCATAGTGCACGTTACCGAGATTGGGCTGGTATAGCTTCTGTAAGGCGTCGCTGATAGCTGTTTTGGGGCCTAATTTGTAGCCACATTTCTTCTATCGAGCGCTCAATAAAACTTAGAGGAAGCTGTACAGTCCTCAAGCAAGTCTCCATCCGAATCTAGCTCAACCACATGATACGCTTCTTGACCATTAAATTGTTATGCTTTAGTAAGGCGGCGATATGGAACTATGAGAGCCTGCATGTGAAGAAACTGCAACGAACGCCGTCCATCCTTCATGTGCCTCATAATCACATCATTTTGGCGCTTAAACTTGCAAATCGGTTAACTAGATGTAAAAATATTTGGGGAAAACTTAAGCTCTGTCTTTAAGGGTATGACGCGACAGCCTTTTATGGCTCCCATCTGCGGCTGCCCTTGCAGGTATTCTTTCGCTGATATGTGCATTTCTACTCGCTGCATCACCAATCCCTTAATTTATATCTCGCTCATACTCAGTAGCATACACTCATAACCTACCACATCATATGAAAGACTACCGAGCATAGACGTACAAGGCCAATTTAGCCAAGCCATACCAACATGCCTGCGAGTACTAGGATTGGCATGTCTGGCCCGGAATTCAAATTTACATGTGACATCTTAAAAGAGCTACCCGTGTTATCGACTCATGCCAGCCAGTCCGGTCTCGTGATATCACATAATCCGCTAACAGTCAGTACCCGACCATCTTATCTGTCAATTACTGCCTGACAGAAGCATTCTCGTGGCGTTTCGCTGACACATCGACTGCGAATTTTGTGAAGAATGGGACCTTTAACAGCATCGCGTTAAAACTAGTCGGTTTAAAAGCGACTTTAGTTGTAGTAGCCTGTATAATATTTATTACTGGAGATATATAATTGTTATGGCGCCTTCGACTCGAATGTTTACGGGCGTTTTCGATTACAGTACAAACGAAAACTGTAGTTTAACTATCATCACATTTGTTCCAGTCTGTGTACTGAGGCCATTCAGATCACATTATACATATATACTTGGCTTAAGGAGCGGCGAATACGTCTAACTTCTAATCTCTGATAAGTTCAGTTAATGAATGTCCGCGTTGCTTAAAAAGAGGCATTCCACACCCAGTTATTATCTTCCTGAAATAGCCACTCGAAAACAAGTTAAAGAACAAATGTGAAGGACGAATCACATTAATTACGCTCTCCCATTACGGAAAAAAATCATGAAATCAGAAAAGGCAGTTCAGTTCCTTGCATTGTTTACTTTTCTTTTTGTTGTTGCCACGTGCGCGATAAGACCGTTTGTGGGGATAGCCTTCGATACGATAGCATGGCAGGGCGACTGAAGCGATCTCTACGGCATAGCTCCTTCGCCGCTTCTCGGGCGCCCTCCAAGGGCGCAGAATCTCTGCGGAGAAGGACATGTAGTGCATGGCTTCCGGTTCCTCCTCTCCCTTTCTTTCTTTTCCCTCACCTTGCGCAGAAGGTCTCCGGCCTTGGCCACGTCGAGGTCACGGGCTGCGAATGGTACGAAACAATCAGGAAGACATGTACGTGAATGTTTGTCACGTGGACTTAATTCTGCGTGGCTGCTTTCGGTTTCACTTCATTCACGGTACATTTCGGATTCGCAGTTCTTAAAGGGAGTGCTATTGCTTGTAGTAATGAATTGGTTTCGGACGATTTTAGCACTCTTTATTTTGCAAGTGACATGTTTCCGTTTTTGTATTTTTTAATGTCCGCAAATGAAAGCCTAAATAGTATGAAAATAATGATCTCGGCAACACGTCCTTCGAGACATGCTCGTGTAAACAAGTGGTCACACGTAGTAATGTCCTTTTGTTTCGTGCTCTTATATCGTCATAGTCCTCTTCATCTAGCACTCGCGCTACAAACTTGCTGTTTAGAAGGTAAAATCTCTAACATCGCAACGCTCCCTACGAAGTTTTGCACCTGCGAGCAATACGTTTTCTTTTTTTCTTTTTTTTTTCTGATTTCATTTCATTTCATTTATTTTACCCTCAAGGCCCGAGGGCATTTAAGAGGGGAGTGGTAGAATACAATAGATGTATATATACAGTGCAGGAGATATGCAGTTATGTACAGGGTGTTACAATTCTAATCATACAATATGAGCTAACGCGGAACAAAAACGCTGATGATCAATGATGGAAGCAGTACTTCTGGGAAGGTGGTTCCAGTCCTTTGCTGTTCGCGGGAGGAAAGACTCGGCTGCATGTTTAGTTTAAAAAAAAGGAATACAGATTTTATGTGAATGATCAACTCGTGACGAAACATATGATGGGAGAGGTATAAGATCGCTGCGCAGACTGGGGTTATGAAACATTATTTTATAAAGTAAACAAAGACGAGCGTACTTTCGACGGCTAGCAAGAGATGGTCTTTTTCCTCTTTTGTAGATGCATAGGCTATTCAGGCGGCAAATTTCTTCGAAGAAGAATGAAAAGCGTCACTTAAAAAATTAAAAGCGCAAATTTCTTGAAACTGTCAGTAAGCTGTCTTGAATCAAATTCATGCAGCGTCATGCAAAGTTTTATCCAATCTCCTTCAAAAACTTATAGGTCAGTGGTATTGAGGCATCAATTCAAATAACATAGTACGATACTCGCCAAGCTGGGAACCGAAGTTTCATCAGCAAGCATAAAGATCTGACATAGCCGGCAAGCCTCAGCTAAGAAGAAAGGAGTGCTGCGGTACAAACAATTTGAGACACAACGATAATGCACACAAAACACTAGCTTTATTTGGGACCAGCTAACCATCCTCTCTGAGCTAGTCGCGTACAACGCAAGAGCCGGAACTGAAAAAGTAGCGATGAAACCGAACCATGAAGTAGGTTATGCCGCGGCTGTATGCGATGATAACGATTGAGCCAGGAAGTACACAAAGCGCGACGTGGAAACAAAATGAAATTAACAAAGAGACACATAACTAATTATGGCGTGGACTACACCAATCCGAAGGGTTAAAAGAAGCTGCTTAACCGCATGCTCTCGAAATCACTTACTTTTCAAGGGAAATTCGTGAAGTATTGTTTCGGAGGAGGTATACTATAATAGGAGGCAGCCGACAATGCCGCACAAATGTTAGAGCCGCAGTTTAGTTGTGCTAATATTTTCTGTCCGTGCCGTTGGTCCCCAGGTTTCAGCAATATACGGGCTTATAATTATGAAAGCGGCATTTCCTTTTTTTTTTTACTCCCACCGGCAGACAAATGCGACATTGAGAGCTTCTTAAGAGTATCGCCACAACAACTGCTCGATATTCAGGCGGCGCACTGACAGCAAGGTCTTTGCGTTCAGTATTGTTTGTATATTGCTTTATTTTTGCTTTATTATTTCTGCAATTTATGTCGGCGCAGAGACTTCATTTGTACAAAACCGGCTTTAACTCACCTCGAAGCCAGCGTAGCAGATAGGCGTCGGTGAACTCCTCTCTCCACACGTCTTGCACGGCCCCCTTTAGCTGCATAAGCCGAAGAGAATCCGCGTGTAATCATTCGAGAGAGGATGGAAACACTCACAAACAAACATCAGAAGAGGGTTTTCCCCGGGGCATTTGGCTATGTGTATAAGTTGAGCAATAAGTCTATAACCGCAGCTTGCTTTCCTGGTGTACTTCTTTTGCTATGCGGTGTCCTAAAGCACTAATCGGTTTAACGTGACGCCAGTCTTCAGCACTGTGGAATTTAAATTCACTTTGCTTTTAGGGAAATTCCTAACTATCCGTGTACGACTCATAACTGGCCTCGAGAGTTGAGCAAACAAATATCTGGTCTGGTTATTAGTTGCTGCACATGCTAATTGATAATTGATTTCAAATAGCCTACATTGGCATGATACTTTCTATGTCGGTGCTTATTTCATCGTGCTTGATAACGGCTTCATAAGGACCGCGTTATTTTCTCGTGTATATATCGTGTGTATGGCTGTGATGAGGTGCACGGGGTGTACTCGTGGTAACCTTTGAACACGCCAAATGTGACCAAAATATGCGGCCCTCATGGGCTTCGATTTTAAGTGATTTATAATGCATCATTGAGCAGTTGGTGATAACCGATTTATAACGGTGTCTCCAAGAAAGCGGCAACAACAGCCGCAGACAAGAATTTATTGGAAAACGGCTTTCAGCAGCGAACTTTATAGTACGAAATTGCTTGTCTTAATGCACCTTTGTTCTTTATTTTAGAAATGCATATCGTTTCCTTGGGTGAAGAGTGAAAATGCACATTTCAATGCTTTTTGATGCCTATGACTTCTAGCTCAGTCCCCACTAAAGTTGATGGAAATGTTTGGAAAATCAGAAAATGGGCCACTAATTTCTTGTGTGACCAGCTTTGAACGGCGTAGAATGGAGTCGAAAATGGGCGAAGCGACAAAGAGGTTCTGGGATCAGCAGTTTAGAGATTATCACTTACTGCCAGTACATCACACACTGTGTTGTATAATTAAGTGATCCTGAGTAGGAACGCTATAGTAGCTCTGACGCAACCGACAGGGTGCGGTTTATATCACCAACAGCTCTCCTCTTCCTTAATGCAGTATTTCTTATGCGGTCTCCTGCCGACCGCAGTACCAGTCGTCTTATATATTTCGAGGAATATGGTAAGAAAGGTGCGTACGAATTCCACGAATACCTGCATATGTAATTTGCGAATAATAGTGTTACGTTAGGCGGTGCATGCACTGATATGCGCATAAGAAAGACACAGAAGAATCTCGGTAGTTTTGGCGAAGACGACGACGACGTTCGAGCAGTGTCGGCTGGTGCCTGCAGGAAAGGCCTGTTGTGTGAAAGCCTTGTCTCCCGTCTCCGCTCTCTGAAACCTCAAGCTGAACTACCCCTGTAACAATATATTTTTCCAGGATGCCGACTACTGTAACGTTGGGCACTTCCGGCAAAGCCGTGACCACAGCGTAAATGAAAACAGAGGCCGCGCGATAAAGTAACCTCCGGCGGCGAAGTGCGTCCTTAAGCAGGAAAGTGCAGCCGCTTCGTTAATCGGCCGCGCCGTTTCGCCTTCAGAGCACCGCGGCTTTATTGTATTTAGAGGCCAGTGACTGAAACCTCGGCCTCGAAATGGAACCCCTCAAGGTGCTAGAAAAGGAGTACTTGCACTTTTGATTTTGCTTCGAGGTGCTTGAGCCTATCTAGAGTACGTTGTCCACGTGCCATATAGCAACGGAGGATGGCGTGTGATTCGCATTGCAGATCTGAGGTCCTCCACATGGTCAGGTATGAATGAGCAAGACAAGAAAGAGATCATTTGATTTCAGAGAAGGAATATGCACTATCGATAGCCACGCCAAATAGGCCTCTTTAAAAAGGAAATATGAGCTGCTAATCGAACCAAATAGTGTTTAATTGTATGCAACGTTGAGAGATACTATATTGCGAGTGAGCGCGCGCGTGCGCGCGCATGCTTAATACAAAGCTGTTCTCGCGCTCTTTATGAAAAGCCGAGCCATTTCGTTTAAAAATTATATCGACCCGCCAGACTATGTTAAATTTCCCCAAGAAAATGTGACGCTGCTCGAAATCTCTCTTTTCCCTAGCTTTCTTGCGGATCAGCCAATCAATCGGTACTTAATCAAGTCATTAGCTGATTTGGTAATCAGTCATTCAGTCAATCGGCCAAAGAAGCAATCGATCAGTCATCCAAATAGTCGACCAAGGAAGAAATCAATGCCTATTTTGGAATAAAGTACATATATATATATATATATATATATATATATATATATATATATATATAATGTAATGGGGGGGGGGGGGGGTGAAGCAAACATCGTTTTCATCGTCATGTCCATGCACGAGTACAGTGTGATATCGCTGCAGCCGATCACGCCTCGCGTAAAACATATATCCTCGCATTACGCAGTAAACATCGCCATCTCCATCCAGTTCCCACTGCAAAGCACTCTCGCGCTGTGAACTGAACATCGTCTTCTCCATGAAATTACATCTGAGGCCGCTCCTTAATTTAACCTGGGTAAATATTTACGCCACACATATACCACTGCGGCGGGGAACGACGGCTAACACTCGTGAAAGTTGGTTCAAGGATAGTTGCACATAGAATGACTCATACTCACGGCGTCCGGTCTCATTATAGCTGTCAATCAAATGACATCAACCGAAAATTATAATTATCCTTGCCTACTGTGAGGAAGGTAGGTAAAAATAAATCCTGTCTCCACCGGGAATCGAACCTCCAACCCTTGCATCCCCAGCCGAGCGCTTTAACCACAGCACCCCGCCCAGGTTTTTTCTTCATTTTCTGTTAACAATAAAAAATACAGTGGAGCAATGTGAAAATATAATCACAAACAGCGCTAGCGAAAAGTAAGGCTTCACAGAGTTTCAAAAAAGGATGGCCTGCCTTTTCGTGAGCATAGTTTAGAAAACCAACAGTATCATTGCGAAATTTTCTTTATTAATCAATTTTCACTTGTGTTTTATCTTGTTCCTCCGTTATTTGCCATTCGCTGTTTCATTTATAATTTGCGATAGTATTTTTTTGCACACCCAACCGTACGTGCTTTGCCAGTAACCACATTTTCTTAAGTAACTGCTAAATCGAGCGTTGAGGTGAAAAAAAAAAAAAAAAAAAAACGAAGTAAACTCTAAATGTACTTTTTTTTTCTTTTTGGCACCGGAATGCTATATTACATCGCTGAAAAGAAAATTGGTTCGTAGTAAACGATATTTACCAAAAACGAAACACCTATCGACTTCTAAACTCAACATGAAAAAGTTTCCGAATTAAAAAGTAAAAACCGAGAAATCTAGCCCCCTATGTATAACTGAGCAGTACAAGCACGGCACGAGGTTTGTCGGTCTGCACATGATGTAGAAGAGGAGAGCAAGCTGCCGGGGTATTTGGTGATGCATAATGTGAAGAAGTCAACGCAAAACACGGAGCAAAGTCAGAAAAAAAGGAAACATAGGCGATTCCTTCATTTTGTCTTTTGTCCGTATTTTATGCTGACTTCTTCGTATTATCGATAACGTAGAAAATAGGGTCTAAAACCAAATACACGAGTATAGAGAGACGACAAGGTATACACCCTCCCCACGAAAGTTTACCTAAAGTATGCATTCATTCGGAAGTGACTATAACTTCTGCACAGAGTCGCGCAAAAAAAAAAAAAAAAAAAAAAAAAGGCATTAGAGTTAAACTGAAAAAAATTTATATAAAATACAGCGTCGTGAAGAGCGCTCCGCGAGGTTGCTAAACGACGATGCTGCTGAAGGCATGAAGTTGAGGTGGTGGATTTCGAGGTTTTTTTGCAATTGCGGCAGCAAGCCTTTTGCCGCGGAGTACGGGTCGACGGCAGGCTGCACACTGCGAAGTCTGAAGGAGCTCGCCTGGCGCAGTGCATCGGTGACGCACTGGGATTGTTAAAAAAAAAATGCTTACATGTTCTTCTCGCGGCGCCTTTAATCCAAATGGCTTTGGCGCCTGCCGAACATTCATTTCGAACGGCCCGTGTGGTGTACTAGAGACGAGTGTCCACGTTCGCGGGATACGTCTCATGCTGTGTGCGCGTGCGACGTCTGAACGTTACAAGGCAAAAGCTAGCCGGCCTTTATACGACCACACCGCCTCGCACGGCTGTTACCGCCGCGGAGTTCTTTGTCAACATAACTTATCGGCCAGACTTGGAAGAACAGTAAGCACATGTGAGATACACACCCAGGGGAGTAACAAGATGCTGCGCTGCCCGTATTCGCGCGTTATGGGGAAGTGAAAGGGCGACCTCTTATCTGCTTCCGTATCATCAGCGACTGCCCTCTTTTTAGCTTCTCCAGAATAGAGATACGGCGTCTGCGGGTGCGACTTTGGTGTTTACAAGTTTTTCGGAATCCTGGCTCGCCATCGTAGGATCAAAACACTCGCGCAAGACACCGCGGCGCTGTTCTAGACGACACAAGACCATGCGGATGACAATTCAACCAGAGAAATCCCAGTCTGATTGGATCCACTTCACGTCTATAGAGTCATTGGACAGCGATGAAGTCCTTTTGTGATCTGCATTGCGCAGCGATCAAGGAAGACTTCCGTCGCATAACTGTGCGAACCGACACCTCAAGAAGGAAGTTCTCGAATTATATTTGCATTCAGTAAATAAACGCCTTCGCTTCTGATGTAAATGGCTTCATTCTATGACGCTAGCTACAGTGAAGACATTATTTCCCGTTTTTCATTTTCCTCAATGAATGCTGCCGGTCAGTTGCGCTACGGAAAGGCTATGTTTTAACGGAAATTTATCACAATAAACTGTCATAATTTCACAACAGCGGCGGAGAGGTGTGTTTGCCACCCCTTCAGTGCCAAGATATAATTTGGGTTTTAGGTATAACAGCACCTAAAAAGTCACTAGTGCAGGGAAATTGTGCCGCTCCAACCCCAGCGAACCATAATCTGCCTAAAAAGCAAGCAATAACGTCACAAATTGTTGTATGAAACTACAGGGAAAATTCCTTTTATCTGCGTTAATGGCACTGGTTAGTAAGCAAGTTTACGAGGCTGGTAGTTAATGCACAGAAGTTATAGCAAATGTTGCATGCTTGCACACAAGCGCTGCGTATTTCTACTCCGTACTCGTCCGCCAGGATTGGTGGCTGCGATTCATTTAGATCGGTTGTTCGATGCTTGCACTTAAGAGTACGCATTGTGAAACAGTATATAGAAAAAAAGAAAGTATAAGCTAGAAAAGGCAGCCGAGCAAAGCAAGAAAGCTATGGGCGGACCGCCAACTGTTAAAAGCTTGTAGACTGTTAAGAAAACCCTGCTTTCGCAAGACCAACTGCTCCTCCAGAATCTGTCGAGCCCATGGCGCCACATATAAACGGAAAAGAGGGAGCCCATTTGGCGATGAATTTTAAGTAACAGTGGCAAAAGGCGAACCCAGCTCGAGCAATAAGTGTAGCGCATGAAGAAAACTAAATCGACTAATTAAAGAAGCGCTGAGGTCGAGTGAGATTGGAGGAAGTTTTTGATTCTCAAGTGAGACCTCAGCCTTTCCTTAGTTTGTTGGTAGCTAGTGCTGGGCAATGCGAAACACTGATAAAATCAATATGGTTAATGAGACGTGAGTCCTTGGTCCCCAGCGGCCACTGCTGTCAATGCGGGAAGGCCCCAGTTATACACGCTGCCATGCGAAGATTATTAATTCAGTGGTCGCTCCTGATAAAAGTTGGATTTGGTGGGAGGAATGTACACTTGCACGGAGGAATTTACGCTGAGTCGTCTCGTTTACTGGGACTGGAAATATGACAAGGACGCCACGGCTGTCGTCGCTGTCGAGGCCTTAGTAAATACTTAAGCGATATGGAAGTAGTTCAACGCCAAAATTTGCGTCTCTTTCTGTTTATTGATTGCGGCAAAAGGAGATGAGGAAGTTAAGTAAGGTGCACATATGGTGCTTAAGCGAGTGTTTGCATCGCGTTTAGGACAAAAATGGCGCGACTTCACCGGGAGGAATCAAATTGCCAATGCGTTCATCATAAACTGTCAATATTTCTGCTTCCGCACGGGGGAAGGAAAAGCTAATTGCACAGCCTAGCCGGCACATTGTCGCAGTGAGCATATTTATTGTGATTGCCCAGACTTTTTAGTTGGTAGCCTAAATCTCTGTGGCTACACTTCGATGACTTTATTAGTCAGTAATGATCATTGGGTCGCTACAACCTGTGTTTTTGTTATACCTCCACACTATAAATAAAACGCAGTGACCGTCACAGAATTACTTATTCTACAACAATGCGAAAACAAGAACAAGCACTAACTCTATGCACCGGGAAAAATATCTGCTGCAGACTTTATGACATTGGATTTTAACAAAGCTGATAGAAATGCTTGATAATCAGCAATTGATGCTTGTGTTCGGCTATCGAGATTGATCATATCGACCAAAACTTCTGAAGTCACGTTTAATTTCGACCAATCTTTCCGATTCATAAACAAACGGGTGTACAGGGCGCAAAACCCCACACCATCCATTAAAACTACCAGCATCTCATCACACAACACAATTACGGTGACGTTTCATTCTCAATCTTGTCACTGGAAATGCCATGCCACTGCCGCTATGCACCTGCGTTCTGGATTCTGCTAGCTTTCCTATTTAATTGTAGAAATAAAGGTCATGCATTATAAATAAATTGCTTACATCATTCCAATGGATAGTCTAAATAAATTAACAGCAGTTTTTATGCGACGCTCGCTTTTTGGTATATATCTGTGAGCAGTGTGAATTTTAGACGCTAGTGATAGTTCCCGCTAAAACTCTGCACACGTAGGAGGCTGTCTCCTTACGAGTCACAAACAGTCGCAGCTCAGCGGCAGAAGGCGCAAAGGGCATTTAAAAGCACGGCCTGTACGATACCCGCACGCAAACGAGTGCTGTAAAAGCATGCCACGGGAGCAAGGCTGACTTTGATTTGTGGTGTCTTTATTTTTGCAAATAAAAGCTAGTTTTTCTGACTGCTGTATTAATTTGAGGCGCCGACAGAGCTGGGACAATAGTACTAAGTATGTATTATAGATGACACAACATCGCGTTTCTGCTCTTCTGTGTTTGCAGAGGGGTCGAAAAACATTCGAATAAAGTAATGGATAAGCATAAAGAACGAAGCGATCGAGGAAAAGTAGTTTGCGCACATTTGTATCGTGGAACACTACAGTAAGTCATAATACTCATACAGTGATCATCTAAACATCAATATAAAAGCAAACTTTATCCTTAATATCCGATTTAATAACCTTACGAAAAAATGGAGTCTCTTTATTCTTCCTTTTTAATTCAGAGATTAGGAGCAGATAGATATCAAGCCATAATGTGTGTCTGGACGGCAACCCTGTAGTTTTCAGCACCGAACCAAAATAAATTCGATTCCTTATGTTGCATGAAAAAAAAAAAAAAAAAACACGGCGCATTAGAAACGTCCAAGCACTCTCATAAGAACAAGAGTGATGCAAATGGCCGGCCAAAATCCAATTTTGTATTTTATAGGGCGTTTAATTTCATTCCACTTTAGCCCTGGGCCCACCTAAACTGCAGATGGTATACAAATAAACAAAGGGTATTTGTCTAGAAAGACGATGTCCGGACGCAGTGTACGAACTACATCAAAGTTTACATTGTGAAGCTATAGTGCTCATCGAACGATGCAAACACACTAGAGCACCTATGTGTTGGCTTGCTGAATGACAGAAATCGCTGGACTCTATCCAGCACAGTGACTTTGACGCTCATGTCAATGGCATCCCTCTATGTGAGTCAGCGAGCTGGTGTAGAACTGGTCCTATCATTGCGTTTGTCACCCGTTCTTTCGGGCAAAAGAACGGCTTAGACTGCAAAATAGCTTGAAACAGTTGCTGTTATTACATTTCAAATGCATCTGATTCGGAGGCTCAGGTAGTCGTTGCGTTCGCTTGCTCAGAAAAATAGTGATTCCACTTAGTGCCCAGGCCAATCGTTTTCTGGCTGAAACGAACACCGCGATTGATCGAAGGTCAGCGGATGAAACTACTGCCGCGGTGACCACATTTTGATGGCGACAAAATAAATAAATATCCATGAGCATTGTGATTTCTGCCTAGTTATGGAATCTCAGTTGTCCTCGCTTCGCCCTTCATTTGACTCTTCGCTTGCGGCATGATTGAGGTGTCCACCACGTTTCTATTTCCTCAAGAACTAAAATGAATTCAGATTTCCATCAACGGCACGACACTTGTCTGTGCTTTGTTCATAAAAT
Organism: Amblyomma maculatum; assembly: GCF_055883805.1. NCBI lineage: Eukaryota > Metazoa > Arthropoda > Arachnida > Ixodida > Ixodidae > Amblyomma > Amblyomma maculatum. The sequence goes on along the minus strand of NC_139344.1, from coordinate 326,164,050 downwards.
ATTTGCATTTTCCTGCCAAATAGATTAACAAAGCTCCTTCTCTCTCCGGCATCTTATAAAAACGCAGCATTACAAGCGACTCAAGGATTTCGCAGCTTTCTGCCGTGGAGAGGAAAGGAAGCTACGAAGCAAGGTGGCGCCTTCCATACGTATAACAGGTGGCGACATCGCAGGTGCATGCGCTAGAACAGCATGGAACTAAAACAGCTTACAAATGGCTCCTCGAACTTATAGCTTTCATTTCGCTGCATGATGTTGCGAGATGGTGAATGAAAGGAAAATTTAAGCATGCTCTCAGATATAGAGCAGATAAGTATTGCGCACTCACTCAGCTTTTGCACGCAGTAGTCGAGCCAGCGTCAGAGACGTGAGGCAGAGCCGGATATCCTCGCCTTCCCTCCGAGATTAAGCAACTCCCACGAACTGCCCATTACAAAAGTCCGTATCGCATGCTGCGATACCACTCGTATAGCTCATATGGCACTGTGCGATCGAAGCAACCAGTCCTACAGCTAGCCACGAAGGTTTCACTAACGCTTAGAATGCTTAGGCACAGCTGCCGTTGCTTAAATAACGTAAATAACTAAGCGCGTCGAGTACCTACTGTTTTGAATCAACAGAATTTACATCGAGAACGGCATGGACCAGAACGGCTCCACGTCAAACGTTTAATATGGGCATCGGTAGGAAGGTTTTCTTTGAGACCGGGCAATAAATGCAAAAGTTTCAAAGCCTGGCCTCACAGAAAAAAAAAAAAAAAAAACGAAAAGGCAGAAAGAAAATAA
>NC_139344.1:326110765-326158265 GCF_055883805.1 Amblyomma maculatum | reverse complement strand
TATGGTTATAATGATGACGATGAAGGCAGTTTTTTTTTTTTTTTGCGAAGTTTATTGCCTCAGGGCATAAAAGGAATGTTATGATGGACGAAGGATGTGGTCAAATAAATGAAAAAAGGTTGGCTGATGCAATGAAATCGAGGAGTGAACGATGATGCGGCGATGCGGTCCCAGTGTCCAAACAGCATATGACTGCGGATTATGGGGGGGGGGGGGGGGGGGGGAGGCCAGCTGCCACCAGGTGCCGGATCTGCGTTGGCTTCAACGCTGGACAATACCACAGTAGGTGATGGATGTCAGCTTCTATATTTCTAGACTTGCAGATGGGGCACCCAGGGTGTGGATATAAATACCTAAATTGTGGCCACTTTCGGATCACTGCTGGTGTTAGAGCCACCCCAACTCTAATCCTCCGAAGCGCCACCTCCTCTGCACGGGTTACACCGCGGGGGAGGCTTACCGTACACGGAGGTATAAGAGCACGTGTACGGCGCCGGAGGTGCTCCTTTCTTGTTAAAAGCAGGGTGGCATTGTCCAATTTTATGAGATTTGGCGATGTCGAGGTTGAGTTTGAAAGGCGGGTCGCAGAATCCACATGGCTTTGAGCACTTAAAAGGTCACGCGGGGTCCATTCAATACGAATTGGATTTGGTATGCGAGCCGCTAGACTGTGTATGTTCTGGCACATTTCCAGGCTACTACTAACGCGTCTAAGTAGCTTTGTCATCTGGAGGGTAGTTAGACCTCGTGTCGTTATTGCTGCTTCGCTATTTCGGGCCTCAACAGAGATGTGGTCAGTTTGGGTGCTACACGTTACAGAATGATCTCACGAATGGGCTTATTGACACCAATCTATAGAAGAAAATTTTGACGCTATTTATAGCTTCTTACATAAACTACGACTAGGGCGGTACCTACCACACACAGCTCTCGGGAATGTCAGGCCAGACTGCGCCCACAATGGTACCCTGTTCTGCCTGACCGACTTGACTCTACCCGTTATTCGTAGCGGTTTGTCGTTCTTCGAAGCGCGGTCGGCGTAAAGCTTCACCCGTTTCGAACTCTCTTCTGCGGCTCTCCGCAAATAGCCCTGTCGAAGTCTCCACATTTGTCGTCAAAACACTTCCTTAAATGATTTTTCCCAGCGTTTTGGAGATCAGTTTGGTGACCAATCGGAAATGCGCTTAGCAGAGCCAATCGGCGAAATTTCTTTAAATCTGCGCTGACCTATGGCTCACTATAGCGCTCCCGAGTCTATTTACTCGCGAGCAGAGAGCTGAGGGCGACGAAGGGTGGCTGCTCCTGGCCCTGATAAAAATAGGACAGGTAGGTCCTCGCCGGTTGCGGCGGGGGCTAGCCTGTCAGTTCAGTTCAGTCGTTCAGTCGTGTCCTACTCTTCGTGACCCTATTGACCATGTCACGCCACGCTTTCCGATCTCTCACTATCTTCCTAACATCACATAACTTCATCTCCAGTGCCTCGAGGATGCCATCTAACCATCGAGTTCGCTGCCTACCCCTTCTCCGGCGACCTTCAACCTTTCCCAACATTAAATCTTTCTCCAGCGACTCCTCTCTTCTCATCAGATGACCAAAGTAGCTGAGCTTTAACTTTAGAATTTGACCCTCCAATGAGCAGTCAGGGTTTATGGTCGACAATATTGACTGATTTGATCTTCTGGCAGTCCAAGGAACTCTCAAGAGTCTTCGCCAGCAATACAACACAAACGCCTCAATTCTTCGGCGGTCAGACTTTTTCACAGTCTAACTCTCGCATCCATACATCACAACTGGAAAGACCATAGCACGAGTTATACGGATCTTGGTTGGCAGACTAATGTCTCTGCTCTTTACTAGGCGGTCAAGGCTAACCATTGCTCTTTTTCCCAGAAGCAGGCGTCTCCTAATTTCATGGCTGCAGTCTCCTTCTGAGGTAATCTTGGAGCCAAGAAGAGAAAATCTGTCACAGCTTCCACTTCTTGTCCCTTGATGCTCCAGGACTTGATAGGGCAAGACGCCATGATCTTTGTCTTTTTGATGTTCAGTTTAAGCCCAAACTTCTCACTCCCTTCTTGTGCGCGCATCAGAAGTCTCTTGAGTTCCGCTTCACTTTCTGCCATTAAAGTGGTATCATCCGCATATCTAAGGTTGTTGATACATTTTCCAGCAATCTTCACACCAGCTGAAGACTCGTCCAGACAGCCTGCCTCATGATGCACTCTGCATATAGGTTAAATAGGCAGGGCGACAGTATGCAGCCTTGCCTCACTCCTTTCTCAATCGGAAACCAATCAGTAAGACCATGCCCAGTTCTGACTGTGGCCTTTTGCCCTTCATACAGGTTCCTGAGGAGACAGATGAGGTGAATTGGAACTCTCATCACTTGGAGAGCTTGCCACAATCTGCTGTGATCTACGCAGTCAAACGCTTTCGCATAATCAATAAAGCAGAAGTAGATGGGTTTCTGGAACTCTCTTGCTTTTTCCATGATCCAGCGAAGGTTGGCAACTTGGTCTCTAGTTCCTCTGCCCTTGCGAAACCCAGCTTGCACGTCCGGAAGCTCCCGATCCACATACTGCTGCAGCCTACCTTGGAGGATTTTCAACATCACTTTGCTAGCATGCGAAATAAGCGCGATCGTGCGGTAGTTGGAACAATCTTTGGCACTGCCTTTCTTTAGAATGGGGATGTAAACTGACCTCCTCCAATCCTGTGGCCACTGCAGGGTTGTCCAAATCTTCTGACATAATGTATGCAGAATGTTAACAGCGTCATGGTTGAGGTTTTGAAGCAACTCAGGTGGAATGCCATCAATCCCGCTAGCTTTGTTCTTAGCAAGGCTGGCTAAGGCCCATTCAACTTCACTCTTCAGGATGCCCGGCTCGAGATCAGTGATCACAACCGTCTTATGTTGGGTTCGCACATTCGGGTCCTTCTTGTACAGTTCTTCTGTGTATTCCTGCCACCTCTTCTTTATCTCTGCGGCTTCAGTGAGGTCCTTGCCTCGTTTGTCCTTTATCACGCCCAGCTTAGCACAGAAGCTCCCTTTGATATCTTTGATTGTCTTATACAGAGCTTTTGTGTTCCTTAATTGGCTGTTGTCCTCAACTGCTTGGCACTGTATGTTCAGGAAGGCATTCTTATCTCTCCTTGCTATTTTCTGAAAATCCGCATTGAGAACCTTGTATCTTTCTCTTTCCCCCATAACTTTTGCCATCCTCCTTTCCTCAGCTATTTGCAAAGCTTCTTCAGATAACCAGTTTGCTTTCTTGCACTTCTTTTGCTTTGGAACTACCTTAGTAGCAACTTCTTGTATTATATCACGAACATCAGTCCGCATCTCTTCGGGCTCATTGTCTTCTAGATCTAATTCTTGAAATCGATTCCTCACTTCCACAGCATATTCTAATGGAATTTGATCCAGATTATACCTGAAAGGCCTTCTAGTTTTCTGCGTTTTCCTCAATCGAAGCTTAATCTTGGCAACAAGAAGCTGATGATCGGTGCCACAATCGGCGCCAGGTCTTGTTTTTACTGCTTGTATAGCGCTTCTCCATCTCTGCCGGCAAATAATATAATCGATCTGATTCCTGTACAGACCATCCAGTGAAGTACATGTGTACAGGCGCCTCTTGTGCTGTTGAAAATGAGTATTCGCTATGGTCAGGTTGTTTTCTTGACAAAACTCTACTAGCCTCTGCCCAGCTTCATTTGGCTCACCAAGACCGAACTTGCCAGTAATTCCGGATATTTCTTCACTCCCTACCTTAGCATTCCAGTCTCCTATGAGAAAAACGACGTCTGATGATGGGGTGCGGTCTAAAAGGCATTGTAGGTTCGCATAAAATCTCTCAACGTCAGCTTCTTCAACAGCAGTGGTCGGTGCATAGACTTGGATAACTGTTATGTTGAAAGGGTGACCTTGGATCCGAAGTGAAATCATTCGGTCGTTTTTGGGGTTGTACCCTAGCACTGCTTGCCCATTCTTCTGTTTACTATGAGAGCGACCCCATTCCTTCTCTTGGATTCGTGCCCACAATAAAAGACATAATGATCGCCGGAGTTAAATTCTCCCATTCCGGTCCACTTGAGCTCGCTGATACCCAAGATATCAATGTTCAATCTGTCCATTTCTCGCTCGACGATATACAGTTAACCTTGCGTCATAGATCTTACATTCCATGTTGCTATGTGATACATCTCCTTGCAACATCGGACTTTCCGGTCGCTTCCCGACACATCCACAACTGAGCGTCCTTTTGGCTTTAGCCCAGCCGCTTCATTCGTCCTGGAGCTACTAGGAATCGCCCTTTGTTCATCCCCAGTAACATGTGGGACGCCTTCCAACCTGGGGGGCTCATCTTCCGGCGCCATATCATTAATGGTATTGTGACTGGCCATAGGGTTTTCTTGGTAGGAAATACTGGAGTGGGTTGCCATTACCTTCTCCAGTGAATCACATTTTGTCAGAACTCTCTGCCGTGACATGTCTATCTTGGGTGGCCCTACACAGCAGAGCTCACGACTTCATCGAGTTTCGCAAGCCCCGAATTTTTATCTGTTGTGGGCCGCCATTGCACTCGTCACCGCCTCGGTGGTGGACGACGGCTGTTGCGGCGCGCGTCTTTCTCTTTCTCTTCTTTTTCTTTCTTCTTTATTTTCTGTCCGCAAGAGGCGGCGGAGGTGGCTCAGCTACAGAGCCAGTAGCAGGCCCGTGCATTTTCTTTTCCTTCTTCCTACAGCCACAACAACAACAACACTGACATCGCACAATTTTTAGCCATATAGATGACCCTGAGAGAATGTTTGTAAGGTGAACTGCTGGTGTACTTTAGTTACAGTCTGCGCAGTGGACAGACCTCTATCTGCATCACCCGATTAATTAGTTAAATTATATCACCATATCGTCTTGTTTAGGGACGACAACATCATTCTTGCAGGCGATTTAAACCTTCTAATTCTGTTTTCAATCAATCAATCAATCAATCAATCAATCAATCAATCAATCAATCAATCAATCAATCAATCGTTCAATCGATCGATCAATCAATCAATCAATTCCCTCCTGAAAATTTGCTTATGGGCGATCTGGTGCAAACTGTGTCTCAATTTACTACAGAAGTAGGAAACCTCCACTGAATTCTTGATTTGGTATTTATAAGCGCTAGGTTGACAAGATACAGTGTGCATATTGGTACGAGTATATCTGGCCAGGGGTGTTCACTTGTCATTGATGCTTGATGTCCGAAATAACCATAAGAAACCGAACACGATCATTGTAAAAGAACTTTTCACAAGCTGATGGCCATGCAATTCCAGACAAAGTCCGGGATTTCGATTTGTGTGACAACCTGCCTGATAATGCAGCAGCAATATGAAACACTGTTAAATCTACAATCCACTCCTGCACTAGAAAGTTTGTTCCCAGCCGGTGCATGCGTACAAATAGACCTAATCCATCGGTTTCTTTAGAGAAACCATAAATGTGCACAAAAAAATGAAACGTGCTAAACGATGTGGTTATGAGACTATCACTGTTCGCACGTTGCAAGCTCGGTTAGCTTCTAAGCTTGACGAAGCAAAATAATATTGTTTGTCAGCCTTTTCCCCATTTTTTAGAGAGCGCTGAAACCTTCTGACGTTATTTACACGACACAAAACATAAAGTAGATCAAATATCAATCAATGGTAGATTTCAGATATTCCTGTTGATATGGCAAATCATTTCAATTCTTTCTATCACTCTGTTTTTGTGCCCGCTGATCCACAAGTGCAACTGCATGCGTCTCAACTAGAGATATCAGGGGCTTCATAACGTATGAAGGCGTATTAAACCTGCTCCTAAAGCTCAAAATCAAATTATCTATAGGACCTGATTACATCCCTAATGAGTCCTTGCGTCGTTCTTCTGAGCCATTAGCCCACATCCTAACTCGTCTCTCGGCACTCTTGATAAGAAATTGTGTTGTCCCCGATAACTGGCGCCTAGCTCGCTTAGTTCTAGTTTTTAAAAAAAGGCAGTCGATTGAATGCTAACAATTACCGTCCTATCTCCCTAACTTTTGCACCTCTCTTGGAAGAAGGCAGCAGAGCAGGTAACAACACAAAGCATAAGAAGCACACACAAACACAAGGACAACGCTGCACTGACAACTATATTGATAGGAAACTACATATTCTTCCTTCACTTCACGTCTGCAGCCAACTTCTTCCTTGTATTTAACATCCTGCCTGTTTGCCCAGACATTCTAATTCCTTCTTCAACAAAACCACTGATGGCATACTGACACATTGATCTCCCAAGTCACAGATTGCATATGCTTCATAAATTTCCCTTGCTAACTTATCCTTCATCCTTTTCATAACCTTAACATTGTGAAGGTCAGCCGGACATTTTTGGCCTCTACAACCAACACAGTCTTTGCAGTGCACCGCGAGATTAGTGTCAGACATCCGATATTGCCATATAGCGTGCTCTCTAATCCTGTCATTGAGACATCTTCCTGTCTGTCCAATATATTTCCTTCCACAATGCAAGGGAATCTGATTCTTGTCAATATAGTTGTCAGTGCAGCGTTATCCTTGTGTTTGTGTGTGCTTCTTATGCTTTGTGTTGTTACCTGCTCTGCTGCCTACTTCCAAGAGATGTGTGACCAACTAGCTCAGCGTTCGACTCTATTATTGCTGCACCTGCAAGCTCATGGAGCATATAATATCTGCACTTATTATATCATTTCTGGAAAAAAATATCAATCTTTCTCCCTTTCAGCGTGGTTTTAGAAAGGTTTATATACAGTTACGCAGCTCTTCGCAACCATTCATGAATTGGCTACATCGACTTATAATGCTGGACAGGTTAACGTCATTTTTTTTTAACTTTAGCAAGGACTTCGATCATGTCATTCAGAGTAAGCTCATCCTCAAAACTCCAGTATATTGGTCTTCCTACAGCCAGCACTTGTCAAATGGAAAGGAGACAGTTTGTTGGTGAAGCTCCATATCACCTTCTATATCACCTCCCTTTCTGATGACTAGCAACAACGCATTAACTTTAGCCGACAGGAGAGCACTTTCAAGGCTTACATTTCTTTATTTACTGTATTCCAGACAACTCAGCATGAATCCTGTTCCATATCGAAGGTCCCGGTCCACAAGACAGACTCGTTATGTTCACAACCACAGCCTTTGCCCATACTTCGCCCGTACCAACACGTTCGAACACTCATTCTTTCCGCGCACTGTCACAGCATGGAATTCATTGTGTGTCTTTACGACTCCTGACAGCATTGCTTTTGAAGAATATGTTTTGTCACATGTATCGAGTTAATGCGGTTCGCCCTCCTTCTCTCTGTTTTCTTTGATTGTTGCCCTGGAACGATAGGTTTGCTAAGGTGATGTTTATATTCTTGTTTTTATGCATGTTCCCTCCTGCTTGGTCTTTTTTACTGCAATACTTGTAATAAAAATAATAAAATAAGTCCTGTGAGGTACAGTCAAAATCCACTCCAGTAACGTCAGTTCTAGCCAGACCTACACTATTAAGCCGATCGGCTCCGTCAAGTTATTCAGTCTGTCAGGTAAAGTTAATGGGACTGATTGCTCACTGGCTAGCTGGCATAATAAGTGACGGGCTGGGGATTTCAGTCAGGCGGTTCTGTTGTCTGTCGATCAGTGGGTAAATCCGTCGGTTAATCAACGAGTTAGTCAGTCAGTTAAAAAGTTAGGGCGTCAGTAAATGAGTTAGTAAATCGGTCGACCAATCAATGTGACTCAAAATATTGTACTTAATATATTTTAAAGTGTACTTTTCTTCACCATAATCAAGTGTCAGAACGAGACGCGCGTTACGATCTGACCCAAAACCTAAATCACACAATGGTCAGGTTATGTACTGCCGGTGACAGGATTGACATGCAACTCTGTAATATGTTTAGATCGAGGGTAAATACATAAATAGGTATTGCAAACGTAATCTTACCAGAGGAGAAAGGGAATGCTACGCGCTATTTAACCACAGTAAATGCAAGGAATGCTAAAATGCTCACTTTGTTGAACAATGGCCACCGTATTGCATGGTCCTAAGGCAGCAAAAAAGCCAAACGACAAGAACTGCTGATGAGCCAGTTTTATCCAGTATGTACAGAACAAATTTAACCATCCCACCTGTCGTCTCAGATGTCCCAGCAGTTCGGTTACAGCAATTTGAGGTCATGCTAAGATCCACAAGTCATGAATCCCTCAGCATCCAATAGTAGACTTCAGAACGTCGCCACTGCATCGGCTGTCAGGTCATCATCAAGAAGTGAAATAACAGTGTTAGCTAAACAAGCTTCGTTCGATAGGCACTTTTATTTACTTAGCAGAGACTGTGGATCAAACATGTTCCAAGCTTTGGTCAGACCCAGGGGACATAAAGGTGCGCTTTGGCATCACAGTGTTTTTCCCCAATGTACCGACTGATCTAGCTGTCACCAAGCTCGAGGAAGGGTTGCAAAAAGACACGTCTTTCCATCCGCGGTCCATTTGATGTTCCAGAGCGGAGCACATTACTACAGTTCTTTCTGAGCAGCCCGTATCTACGTAGCACTCAAAGTTCTAAATTAAGTCAGGCTCACAGAACTCATATAGGCGCATTCATACTGGTCACAACTACAAACCTTTTCGTGAAAGCCCTTTTATTTGGCCTTAGAGTCACTTTATGTTCACGACTGAAATCGAGAAAGGCACACAACTGTCCTTCCTGAATGTTCTGAATTAGAGAAAACGCATTCGCCTTTTCTTTGTTTATAGAGAGTCTGCTGACACAGGCCGCTACTATATAGGGCATTGCTTCCAGCCATTTGAATGCATACAGAACCTCCGCTTAACCTCAACGGCTGAACCCGCGACATGTGTCCACGCGGAAAAAGCAGGTGTGCAAAGTGAGTTAGAAAAAGTGCGCCAGGAACTTTTGGTCAACGCTTATCCAAGTCGCTTCGGAGTGAAGATCTACAGAAATAAGATGCGCTTATGAAGAAAAGGGATCTCAAAATATTTCGCTCATGAGCAGGCGCTTCCCATACGTGCTTGCCATAAGCGAAACGATACGCTTTCCCGAGTATTTTCGAGACATGCCTTCCACGTTGTCCACGTGCCGTCGAACGAAGTGCATTAGCTGACGAAACCTTTCCAGGAGTAGTTTTCAAGAAATCACGCCAGGACTGTAATAATGTTTAGATCAGGTAAGGCAGAAAAATTTTCGATGCACATGAGGGCCATACCCGAGACGCCAGACAGAGCCCGCACGCCACGAATGCTCTGGCGGGTAACAAACATGAAACTGCTTGAAAAAAAAAAGAAGAAAACTGATGATGCGCGCTTTGCTAGAGTAGCCGCTCACCCAGACCAAGCATGAAACTTTGAACACCAGGGATGCTACTTTTCCACAGCAGGCGATAATTACACCGTACTCTTTGTTTGCCTATACGCGACCAGCACTATTCCGCTCACTGAGAAAAATAAAACAGGCAAACAAACGATATCGAATTTCGAAACGTCGGTCATTTTAAATATCATCAGTGACCACTCCATTTCAGGCGATCAAGTTTGTATTCTGTTTTCAAGTGAGAAAAGAAGCGACAACGGTAAACGTTTTCTTTCTGGCAATACCGAACGGTTATCGCAACGCACCTTCTCTGTGTCATGATATATGGCTGCGAATCAGTATGCACCAGGGCCACGACCCAGTCAGGGGCCCACGACCCAGGCGACGTTTATGAATGCGAGCGTCCCATAGAAAATAAAAGCCGCAGTTTTATCACCAAGCGTCGCCTGTACAGCCTCGTCCACTTCTAGCTATAACACGATCACTGCTTTAATTGCTCCATTGCGCCTTGCGCGGCCACGCAATAAAGCTAAGCAGCTGGTCATGCGAAGCACCACCGCAGGGCGCTTCTATGTTTGTGTTGCTTTGCTTCGACATGAGCCCACACCGGACGCAATGATGCTTTTAAAGCTGTGCCCGTGTTGTAGCTAGAAGTGGATGACCCTGTACGTTAACGCTCGATCCGGCCAGGGCCATTTAACGGCTTAAACATACCAATGAGAACATCTGAGTATGCTTGATTCAACGGCAGTGGTTGCGAACCGGCGGCAGAGCAGAAACTGCAGCAAAAATCGCCGCGACCAAATCGCCGGCAAGCGTGCTTCACGGCAGCATACCTGTAAGGACCGCAAGGCCGCAAAGCTGGCTGTCTGGTTGCCAGGTCTGCCGCGCTGCGAGTAAGCGGCGCTACAGACAGCAAGTAGACCGCGTCATCGTCGGAGGCCGCTGATAGGCGCTCGAACACACTCGGCTGCGCGCATAGGCAGATTGCTCGCAGAGCTACGCGGCCGTGTAGGGCGGAACAGCTGGAGCAATGAGTGGTTACCTGGGAGGACTGAGTGAGCGAGAGGCGGCTGCTTTACACAAGGTGGGTACTAAACTTGCACGGAGTGCATGCGTGATTTCTTTCTCTCAGAACAAAAAGCATGTTAAATTAAGGCTCCCAACGTATACTATGTTGCCGAACTGCTGTAGAGAAGCTTGGCAAGGCATTGCGCTTTCGACTGCGTCGTCCGTTCGGGGCAGTCTTTCTCCATGCCACGAAAACAAGCGTTGTGCAAACTTGCGCAAATATATTGAACCCCATATACACACTCTAAACCATGCCCTATATGTAGAGGCCTTTGCTCTTGTCGTTCTTCGCCGCTTTCGAACCTTTCAATTCTTTGCCACCGAAATCGATCTCCTATGCGTTTCAGTCCAAAGTTGACATTCCTGATGACAGTCTTGTATTTAACAAAAGCTAAACCCAATGACTCGCTTCATTATTCTTCTATCACGCCTGTATCTACCGAAGGAAGTCTTATACTAATATAATAAAAAGTAAATCTGTACATTCACTTATTGGTTTCTGTTGTGAGAGCTACACAAGGACTGACTGAATGATTGATCTTTAGCATCGTTTGACACTTGGGTTTAGCATCGACTTGTCACCTAAACACAGCACATTTTCATATAAATTAAGACAAAGTTAGCCCTTTGCTTGTGAGCGGTTGTCGAGAATTCCTCTTTCCTACGGTAATGTTCATTTGCTTCAGAGGAGTTGACGGGCTGTCATTAGTTGAAAGAAATCATTTCAGGAATTTGTGATGCACTGCATGTTCCCGTGTTCCTGCTCGTTGCTGGGGTAGCACGGAAAAGGGGTGTCGTTCACATTTCGCAAAACATAGATTTTATATCGCCACAAGGATAATCACAAAAATTGCTGCTGGCATGTACCATCAAGCAAAACATGAAAGACTGCGCGAGTCAGCCATAAGCATATCTTGCTGATTACGATTGCAAGATGCGACGGGAAGTTGTGACGGTAGTGCTGATTTGAGGAGATGGCTTCTGCGCATGTTGTTTCTTGTTTAACTAGGTATATATATATATTGGTTTGGTTTGTGGGGTTTAACGTCCCAAAGCAACTCAGGCTATGAGAGACGCCGTAGTGGAGGACTCCGGAAATTTCGACCACCTGGGGTTCTTTAACGTGCACTGACATCGCGCAGCACACGGGCGCCTTGCTTTTCGCCTCCATCGAAAAGCTGCCGCCGAGGCCGGGATTCGATCCCGCGTCTTTGGGAACAGTAGTCGAGCGCCGTACCCAATGCGCCCACCCCGGTGGGAGGGGGGGGATATATATATATATATATATATATATATATATATATATATATATATATATATATATATATATATATATATAAACTTGAAGTAGGTGACACACGGTGGAAAAACACTTTAATCCGACGTTTCGGCCGCGATCCGGCCTTTGTCAAGGAAGGTACATTCCTTGACAAAGGCCGGACCCCGGCCGAAACAGTCGGATTAAAGTGTTGTTTTTTCCACCGTGTGTCACCTACTTCAAGTTTATATATATATATATATTTTTTTTTTTTTTTTTTTGCCTAGTTCTTCGTAACGAAATTATATGAGCCTGCTCTCGTTTTGTCCACTTTCATCTTGTCCGCGTCTGCAAACGCAGTAGTTTTCCTCGCCAATGAATGATTGAATTACTGAATGATTCGTTGTCATATTTAATGATCGCCTTGCCATGTGGTCTAATGGATGGTATTTTTTTTTTTTTTTACTGTCTGACTGACTGATTTAGTCCAATTGTTTTTTTCTTGACTAGCTTGTTTACCTGACAGTTAACTTTCCGCTTTACCCTTGCTTCGACGTTTTGGTTAGGCGCTTCTAGGCCAGCTCTAGTCTTGTCTTAGCATTTTGACTTAAAAATTTAGAAAAGGAACAACTTTCCGTCAGAGACATGTACGAGGAGTCCGAGTGAAAAAAAAAAAAAAAAAACGAAGAGAGAAAAGGATAAGCTGCCATGAAAACTTCGCCACTAAGTTCGCTCAGATCATCTTTCGTTCGCGATTATCTTAACAGGACACCTTATTATCAGAGAACATGCCCTTCTTACACACTCACCATCGAAAACGGTGTCAAGGCGCACAGACAGTTGGTGCCGAAACATGAGATCGGTGACCTTCACGTCTACTCACATTTAGCAACCGCGGTGAGCTTTGGTGCCTTCTACGCCACACTCCAGTGCGCAGATACCAGCTTTCTTATATTTCTGTTTAGATGAGGGCATAATCTTCGGCTGAAAAAGTTGCGAAATAATATTCTCGAAGTTCTTACGCCAATCTGGCCCAGAAAGGAAAAGAGGAGGGAGGTAGGAAAAGGGATTAAAATCACACCTCAAGTAGAGAATCAATGTATGGTAAATCTGAATAGCTTGAACCCTGATGACGAAATGAAAATAAAGAAGCCGTTAAAAAATTTGGTATTTCAGATCAGCATCAACAAAGTTGCCTTCGGCACAAAACCACTTAGTTACAGATATCGATACTGGAAAAAAGTATAAAAATACAAAAATAGTTATACAAAATAGTAGGATGCTGCTTCGTACGCCTGCGCTTGATGCGAAACAGTAATTAAGAGTAATCTGAACATTCAGCCCCTCAAATGCAAGTGTAAAGGTTGTCGTTTAGTGTCAAGAAATGCTCAAAGCACTGGCGAGAGTATTGTGGCGGCGACTGCACGTTAACGTAAAAGTTTGTTCTATTTTCCGCGTTAGCGTATCGCTGTCTGCACATCGAAGTTCTCAGCTCTGTGGTTTGTACTATATTAGGCGGACCAGCATCAGCACACAAGAGTCCCTTAGGACAAATTGAATTCAGCCTGTGATGACACTTATATTGGCGTCGGAAACAGATGGCGGTCAGGGCACAGAACACACCACATTGCGATTTAAATGTACTGCGCTTGAAATGGCGAGATTCCAGGAGTGAAATAATGTACTAGATGGGTGATAGTCATAAGAAGACACCGATGGCAAAGTGGAAGAAAATGATGGATTTAGCAGCAAGAAAGGTGATGATTACAATGCCGGTGACAACAAAGCAGATGTGATTAATGGGCGCTGATGCTCCCAAATATTTCCAACATCGTCTTTTTCATGTGATACTGAAGGCAATAAACGGCTTTGTCTGTGCGCGGTCCTTAAACGAAAGTGGAATACTTCCTTTCAAGTTTTGCTTATTTGTTTCGGCAATGATACGTATTGTACCATTGAGGCTAATGGTATATTTGACGTTTATTTCCAGATATCTTAAAATGGCTACATCGCTATCACTGTCACCACAGCTCAAGCCCAGCACCTCGACATCCTCGTTACAAAGTCGCCCCTCAGTTTTATTCACTGAATTAGGTATTCCTGCAACTATAGAACCTCCGGGCAGATTGCGCGCCATGAATTCAAGGTCAGAGAGCGACGAGCTGCACTGATGTCCTTCATAGCGGTTCAGTCGGCTCACTTCGTGGTCGACTGTTCGCTTGTATTCACTCCCAGTACAAGAGTCTGAATTCCACTTTAAATGACTCGCATGTGCACAGTGGTGTACGTTGGGAGATGATAATACCAACAGGCAGCGTCATCTGACGTCTTCCAGAGAGCATGTTGCACAAGGAAATCGATACACGTGTTTCTATGCGGATTTTCACCCCACGTTATTGGAGGTGGGCTTGAAAATGTTTCTACTGACGGCTTCAAAAGGTATTAATGTGGCTCCCAAGTAGAGCGGAGCGGCCCATACACGAGCGCAGCCCTTATTCGAGTGTACTTGGTATTCTTTTTGTTTTGTCGCCTAATGTAGACTAATCTACAATTAAAGCCTTTACTTCTTTGGCCTTCACTTCCATCATCATCATGAGCTGGATCACGTTATACTACAGAACAAAAGGCCCCTCACAACGATATCCAATTAACCTTCTACTAGGCCGGCTGCAGCCATCCTATAACCCTGCAATATTGTCGGCACATCTTCACTCTTGACAGTATTGCATCTGCCCTGTTTATCGCCATTTAGAATCCATCATCTCTTATAGCGTGGTATTATCGGCTTCGCTTCTGTGTGTTATACGTCCAGCCAAAGCTTTCATCAATATCACTTTGATATGTTTTCCAAATACATTTTCTAGGGTTATCTCACAATGCGCACTTGCGCACACAGATATTCCGGCAAAATGTTATTGCCCATACCGGCATCGGTTTGTGAGCGAAACTAATTCTGCTATCATTTTCGGTTATCTAAGTCGGGCTGTCTGTTTCTGTCCTCTCGCTTCCGACTGCAGAATTGTGGTGCTTCCGAGCAAAGCCAATTCACACCACTCTTCTTCCTTTCACTGTTGAGATCTCTTTAGTGTCTCCTCACTCAACCAAACGCACAAACTCAACCGCTCGATTGACTATACATTCGTTCCCCGTCCGTGCTTGTCATCTTGCTTAGTAATTACCTGCCCCACTGCATCACATTAATAATTTTTGTTGTCGCCTTACTCGACTCATACTGCAGCTACTTTCCTGCTTTATTGCCTCGCCGCGGTGACTCAGTGGTGGGGGGGCTCGACTGCTGGAAAGGGTGGCCCGGGCTTTGATCTCGACAGCGGCGCTTGTTGATGGAGGCGAAATCCAAGGCGCACGTGTACTGAGCGATGGCAGTGCACGTCAAAGGACTTCAAGGTGGTAGAATCTGCTCGGAATCTTCTATTAGCCTGAGTCACTTTTAGAAGTCAAAAACCTTAAACCAATAAAACAAACTGTTCCCTTTTTAGAAAACTGAGAGCGAAATAGCAGGATTCGCGGGAGAATGAAGTAAACAAAAACTAACAGTGAAGCCAGTGATAGAGGAATGGAAATCGTGTAGCCAACAAGAGCGTCTCATCAGATTAATATAATGTCGTCTTTGTATCTGTCACACTTATTTAACGCACAAATGTATTCTTGAAAGACGAGATAAACCTAAATGCTAACTCTATGGAAGAGATCACTACTAACCAAATCTTAATTACAGGTACAAAACTTGAAAAAAAAAATGATATAAAAATAGTTACTACAAGTTTGTAACGAACACATCTCATTACACCTTAGCTTGCTTTTAAGGAGAAAGGTCACACATTGATATTTCCTGCGTTCTTTCGTTTATGAAAGCAGCTATGGTTTTAAACCAGCTTCAGTATATTAAGTGCCTTTTTAACCAAATTCTATCAAGCAGATATCTTAAACCTTACACATGGTACATGGTGGCTGTAGTCGCGTATGTGCCATAAAATACAACACTTTTTCAATATTATATGAACTCGCCGCAGTGGACCGGCGTCTCAGTGGCTCCATTTTTCGGTTGCTGATTGCAGATTGCGTCTGTGATCCCGGCCATGGCGACCGTATTTTTACGGAGCCGAAATATGAAAACACTCATGTGGTGTGCGATGTCGGGGCAAGTGAAACAATCCTAGGCAATAAAACAAGCCCAGGTACCTCCAAAGATATTCCTGGAAGCGTAGTTCTGACTAAAACACAGATGTAGAGAAAAAGTGCAGCTCGGCAACTATTGCAACTAAGCAAGGAGCAGACGCAGGATGTTGCATTCGTTGTGGGTGTAATGGGGCAGGATGGGGGAGGGGGCATTGCGTAGCGGATGGCCGACGAAGAACAGGTCGCTGCACTCACACGGCCTTGCAAGCAGCAGGAAGACACCAGGAGCAAAACAGGCTCATTACTGTGCTGTTGTTCACGTGATCTGCAGCTTGATTTTATCTTTTTCGAAGAAACTAGCGACGGCTTTGGGACACACATAAGCACGCGGTCGCACACACATGTTTTCTCTCTGACTCCTACACGAGCGCACACGCACACACATGGCAAGGACAGGAAAATAAATAAGAGGCCAGTTACAACACCCATACGCAGAAGGCCAAGAGGACTGAAAGAGGTAATGAAAGCACTGCGACATTTTTTTTTTTTTTTGAAAGGAGGGGGGGACTTCTGAAGGTAAGCGTAAATGGTTAAAATAAAGCGGTGCAACTGCCATAGTTGGAGTTCAAACGAAGGCCCTCTGAGTGTCGAACAAACACGCTATACCTGAACTGCAAAAGCTCAATGGCCCAAGCATGCTAGGGGAGGGTAATCCGGTGTGCTGTCTGTAACGTAGTAGCATGTGTGTGAGTGCAGCAGTGGCATGCAATTAAAGAGAAAAATAAGAAAAAAGCGCTATCTCGTTTCACGTTCAAGGCGAAGCTCAAGTGACCTCCAAATTTGAAACAGTCATTCTCAGTGACATGAATAATAATATCAGATTAGCGTATTGTGCGTATGCGCAGGTGTGCTCGTTTACAGGAGTGAAAATAGCTTTGGCTTCTCTTTGCAAAATGTTATCGAGTCTTGACAGTCTAGAAGACAGATTATTTTGTAGCTTTATGTTTTGCCGAAAGAACTTCACACTGCGAGCTCCAAAGATTCGTAAGACTTGGCATAAAATCTCTCACCGTTTAGGCAAAAGCTCCTGGCAGAACTGCCTAACTTTCACCAAGCATCCGCCCATACCTGCTGGCAGCGCAATGACTTCATATTTTGCTGTTGATTTATTCATGGTTAATATGTTGAAATAATGTTTCTATGTATTCAGATACCAGTTCCTTAGACTTCTGAAATGTCTGAGCAAGCAGTACCAAAATGCTGGATGTTCATAGATTTTGCCTCCGTTTTCATCGCTGAACGTTGTTTTTTGCTTCTTGACTTTTCGCAGTATCCTCCCTTCGCTTTTCTCTGCTTTCATTACGCATTTGAGACAAGTGTTCCACAACATGTTTTCAGAGGAGCGATCGGGGGCTTTGTAACGTTTCAATTTTTCTTTGCTTTTAAACCTTGGCTGTCCATACTTCCCCTTGATCTATATCACTGCAAGCACGCGTTACCCGCGCAGTGCACTGAACTAACGCCTGAAAGCATCAATGGCGCAGTTTCTCGGCAACGACTTATCAAGGTGAACAGCGTTTCTTGCAGTGCAAGGGAAGCGGAGCACTGGTTGATTTCAATCGAAATGCCATCCGCGTACTTTCGAGGTAGCGCCAAGAGCCACGAAAGCTATACTGTCTGGCTATTTTTCTTCGCTATTAATCAAACCGTGTATGGACTGCTTGCTAGATGGCGTTAAGGAGGTACTTTTCGCACGAAAAAAAAAAAAGAGGAATAATATGACTTGTGAAAGCAGCGTGAAGCCACGAAGACGGACACAAGCTGACAGGGCAGGCGCCGAACTGTTAAGAATTTATTGAAGGAACAATTAGCAGCTTGCAAGGGAAAACGAGTGCTTCTGGTTTCGGCAATTCGGTTCTGCCGTGAACTGAATTCTTGCTGTGCCCACGCCAAACGTTTGATAAGCTATTTATTGATGGTGTTTTGGAAACAAAATGTCTTAGCTTCGTTTGCTTCTACAGTTTTTCGGTGTCACGTGTGCCCTGGCTGGCATTTAAAAAGCTCCTCCTTGCTTTCAATGAATTGGTGGTTCGGCGCCTGTCCTGTCGGCTGTTGAGATCCACACCAAGTATGGGACCGTGACAGCGTCTCTCATTTTCTCAGAACAGTTTTTTTTTTTAGTTTACATCTGTGTTTTCTTTTAGTTTATCATTGTACGTTCTCGGTCTTCATTGGACGAATTAAAAGCACTCATAAGGCCTCAAAATTGGCGCCAGAAGGGCCATTGCGGAGTGTGAGCAAGTGTATGGTCAAGTTGAACTTTATACACTATATTATATAAGCTTGTTGTTAGCCATTCTTCTGCGACAATGCAAAAAAAAAAGAAAAAAAAGTCACGATGATCGAACAAGGTTTTATCAAGCTAGTGAAATAGGAGTAGGGAGGAGGTTTATTTCTTGCTTTTTTTGTTTTGGTTGGCTTAACTAACGCAACGGGCAAGACGGTTAGAGATATGTCCACAAGAATCTATAAGAGCGTAGTCGATCAATCAGAATTACGCGACATATACGAGTGAGCGTTACTTTACTGCAGCATGCTGTGGTTAAGTTATCGCCTAGCAAAGAACTGACACATTTGAGTGCATCTATGAGAGCTTTCTTGCAGTTTTCGAAGATGCACAAAATAGCTCATATTTCCGCTTTACTACAGCTTTTATACTAGCCTCGCGAATTTTAAAGAAACCACATCGTTAATTGCGTACAAGTACTACAACCGCTTCAGAGTCAGGAGGAAACCGCTTTACACAAGACCGGAGACTTCCATGAGCAAAATAGAACCGAACGCGGGCGCGCCAGCGCACCTTCGACCAATCAGTGTACGGTCATGTCGTGTGCTATCTACCACCTACCAGATGCATGGTCATTATTTTTCCGGGCTGCGTAGCTTCAGCAGTTAAAAGCTGACGAAATATTTTCAGACACAGGTGTACTATCGGTCGAGCGTTAAAGCTATAATATATTACGTAAGCGAAATGCTTGCTGGGACAATCATGAAGCAGGGTACAAAGAAGTCTCCAGCAGTACGAATTCAAATTAAACTGCCGATCACGCGGTCCGTGAGCGGGGAAATTTTTGTCAAAGCGGTCAAGTTCAGAAAAGAGCTCTTATTCCGCGTTGAATAGAGGGCACGAAGAAAGAATACACCATATTGTCTTATCTCATGCTGCACGTGCACTGTGTCGTCCAATCCAACAAATAATCAATAGTGGCTTTTTAAAGCGAGACACTGTCTACTGTCGACATGGAAGAATACTTTGCGTTGCTTCCGAAAAGCTAGGCAGGGGTCGAATCTAGAGGGTGTGTAGACAACACGCCCTGAAATTACGCTCCCGACAAGATGACAGCATAAAGTTACGCGTGTACGTAAAGGAGCGAAGCCTATCCACTATTACCATTCCGTATAGCAGATAAATTTGTCCGATTTCAGCAGATTAGGACACTTCGTTTTAATAGTCATTTACGGCCATACTATGTGTCCCAGTGCTGAATCTAATATTTTTATCGTGTGTTCTCTAGAACTCACTAACGCAATTGTTTTTTTTTTTTTTTTTTTTTAACCGTGCCTCTTCTCCTTTCTATTCTACACATCGCAGTTGCGTGAAGCAGTGGTGGACGTCAAGCGACCCACGGACACCGATGCATTCTTGCTGCGCTGGCTTCGGGGTGAGTACAAAGGCGGCCCTTGTCAAGTATCGCCCCTCGTTCCAGAGGGCAGATTAATCATTGCGCTTTGTTTTGAGCTGATTTGCACGTTACTTTTGTCCTGCCACGACTAGCCACACTCTGAAGTCTGCTTAATCGCGCTCGGTTGCTGACCACTGAAATAGAGAGGACGATAACGCACTCGCTTTTATATTTTTTTAAGCCGATAGCCATCTGCCTGCATACCTTTTAGCCAGTCACATATGGATAGTAGTTTCGGAGAATACTTAATGGAAATAGTGAAATTCAAAAAGGACTGCGCATGTCAAAGATCGCAGATTGAAGTATAGCTATGGCATAGCTTAAATGATGTGGATCCATGCTGAAAGTAAATATCCATTGCCTCTCTCATTCCATAGCACGGGGTGTTTTTGAGGGCTTAGCGTTCGGTTGCTTAGCCAAAATTCGTGGGGTCGAATTCCAGCTGCGGTACCGGTACTTGATGGCGCTGAATGCAAAAGGTGCCCCTGTTCTCTGCGATTTCACTCCATGTCATATAACACCAAATGGCCTCAATCAATCCGGAACATTTAAGCTGCTTTTTTTTCATTTATTCCAAGTGCGACTTTCAAGGTCAAAAAAGTTTACCTTCACTCTAGGCGTTATTTTTGCACTTGAAGCGGTTGTTTGAGAAGGTTGTGTTAGGGTTGACGTCGCAGTGGCATGATGATTGTGCAGCCACAGAATGATATGTGCGATAACAGAGACAATAGAGCTGCCTGTAATGTCACATACTAAAACGCCCTCGCGACTGCTTGGCTTCGCTGCTCTCAGGACGACAAGCCCTTTACCGATAACGAAGAACAAAGTAACCTCTCCTTCATGGCATCGATAATATGTGCGCCATACCCTCTGCCAGCGCGTGTTGTGAGCGATAACTCTGCGGTAGATACGCTGGCGCGAGGGCTATGGAACGAAAAATGGTAGGGGTAACATTAAGAGATAGAAAGCGTGCAGAGTGGGTCAGAGAAATAACTCAAGTTACCGACATTCTAGCAGAAATTAAGAAGAAGAAATGGGCATGGGCAGGACATGTAGTGCGAAGAAAGGATAACCGATGGTCGCTGAGGGTAACAAACTGGATTCCAAGGGAAGGAAAGCGTAGCAGGGGGCGGCAGAAAGTTAGGTGGGCGGATGAGATTAAGAAGTTCGCAGGGGTCAAGTGGATGCAGCTAGCACAAAACCGGGTTAAGTGGAGAAATATGGGAGAGGCCTTCGCCCTGCAGTGGGTATAATCAGGCTGATGATGATGATGATGATGATGATGATGATGATGATGATGATGATGATGACACAAGAAGAAGATAAAGCTCTTCGGTGACATTCAGGCTTCGATGCGACCATGGAAGCGGACGGAGCTTCATTAGTAAGTCGAGTCGTCAATGCAACGCAATAAAGGCTTATTTTCAGGAATCGCTTAAGCATTCAAGACGCCGGTATGGAATCAATTGAAATTTCAGCAAGCTGTGTTTGCATATTTGATAGAGACTTGTGAAGGTAGGTCGCTACAAATGCGCTGATCTGAATTTAGTCACGATATTCACATGTGCAAATGTGCCTGACATGTATTAAAGTGATTTGGGACGAGTTCTTGTCCGTCCCTTACTGTAAATATAATGCTTTGCTCCTATGCCCTTCATCATAGAATATTCATCACCTGAGCTTGTGTAGCGGCCATGACAAATGCACGCAGAAGAAAAGAACTGAAGTGACGTCCTACAAAAAAAGAAAAACAGAAAAGAGATTAGTCATGCATCCACCCAAGATCTAAACCAATATATTCTCCTGACAGCCGTGGACAGGCAGTTATTGGTCACGCGTAGCGAAACGAGCATTGACATGCTTAGGTTACGAGTAATTGGTGGCGCGGCCATTGACTTACGCTTGATTTCCCTGTTTTCAAGTATAATGGTGCAACGAAAGACATTAGATGCACGCGTGAGAACCGAATGGGAAAGTAAGAGGGAAAGAGTCGATGTACAGATGGCACGGAAAGAGCACGATATGCAAGCGCTTCCTCCTTCAACACTTCGCCGGTCATTTGTCGGCTGCGTGCAGAAAGGCTTTGTTTTCTAAGTGCGAAAGCGGGCTTTCTCCAACGTTTAGTGATCGCTTCTTCTAGAACATTTTGTTTTGTGGAGGAAGCTGACAGGTATCTTACAAAAAAATATATTAAAAAGGTATCTTACGCTACGTTACTCTTGATGGTACGAATTGTTCCTCTAAGCAAATTCTACAAAGGGTAATTTGCCAGCATTATCCTATGCTGTCATGCGCGTTTAACTCTAGTGAGTTTATAATCAAATGTGCTAAGGTGTGTGCATGCACAAGTGTTGTGTTTGTTAGGGGGGGGGGGGGGGGGGGGGGGTTAAATTAGACAAAGTATGAGATGCACGGTCCGTCACAAGAGATGATATCTCAGGAAGCTACATGTATACCGCCCATCCCTGCTGCAGGAAGCACCGCAATGATGCGCAGCAGCAGGACTACGCCAAACCGGTCTTATATGCGCTTTATAATCGTGTACATTGTCTGCTAATTGTCATTTGTGTGGACGGAAATTCTCGAAATACAGTGTGTAGCAATGCGCATTTTTATGTTTCACAGTTGTCTAAATTTCCGGAGTCCTCCACTACGGCGTCTCTCATAGTCTGAGTCGCTTTGGGACGTTAAACCCCACAAACCAACCAACCAACCTTCTGAACCGACAATTTATCTCGGCTTATCGTAAAGGCTTCCGGCCGGTAGAAATAGCTAAGGTCAAACTTGCCGAATTGTTTAGAAAAGCAATCATGTACATGTAGTTTGATTAATATGTGGTTATTGAACACTACAAATAAAGTTGTTTTACTGTACTGATTACACCGAATCCATGCTATTAGTTGCGTTAATGAAGCCGCACTGGTCGCCAAGCGCCAAAAGAATTCTAAGAACTGGAGAAGTTCTAGAGTGGAAGATATCAGCCCACTAAGGTTGATCTTAAGATGAGTGCAGCGCGGGGTGCAATAGGCGACGTAAAAAATCGCCTTTACCTTTAAAATAACCCGATGCTAACGTGCCAAGATTTCTCAAGTTTATCACTATGTATGTGTTTGGAAAACAAGCAATGTATTCGAGGCAGAAAATATTAAACCAGATATTTTGTAATATAATAGAGAAACTATATTGCTATTCACTACTCTTCTCGCATGTGGCACTTCTCATTCAGCACGAGACTTCGATGTTACCAAGGCGGAGCGCATGTACCGTCAGGTGAGTGCCATATAGATACAACACTATCAGAAACGTAACCCTTCTTGCATACTGAGATGTCTTCCGTACTCAAGTTTATGGCTTTCAAAGGTCTTGGAAGATAAAAAAAAGATAAAGCTTTATCTCTGCCAAATCTGCTCTCCATATGGCCATGCGTTAGAGTCAGCCATGCCGCTTTCACACTGTCACTTTATTTCCCAGCTTGCGAAGTATATGCATCGCAGTGTGGAATGCACGGCCCGTCAGCCTACAGGAAGTGGCTGACAGCGAGAGCAAGTCATCAATATTATGGTAAAAACGTAGCATATCATGAGGAGAAGCCCTCTCTCGAGTATTGTTTCGCTGATCTTTGGTAAAAGGGCTTTTCTGAGTGTTTGAAAGAGGTATTCAATATATAAAGCACAATATTCGGGAGAACAGAAGTTATCCTGTTAAGCTCCGTATGTTTTGTCCCCCTCACGCCCTCCTTTATTTATTGCCTTTTTTTTAACTCGCAGGACCTCAAGTGGCGAAAAGAGAATGGTATCGATGAAATGATGCACAGCTATGAGCCCCCAGAGGTACGATATCAGCCAAGTATAAAGGAAAATTGGAACAAGCTCGACTAAGGAGCAATATCACATTACACTGCAGAGAGAGCACCTCATCAGGAGGACTTCTGGGGCTATCCGCAGCCCGATCGAGACTATAGATAATCTGAAACGAAACAGAACGCCGATCGAGACGCTCCCAATCCCGCCATCTAGTTGCGCGTAAGGCAGGCTTGCATCCGTGCATCAAAAAAGTCGTACGCAAAAAAAGGCCTTACACATCATAAGGCATATAAGCTTCAGAACTACATCTCTGGAATGATAACTGGGCTGCTCGTGAACGGAAAAAATATCCACTATGCAGAGGATACAGATAGGCCTTGTCATTAATATGAAGGTATTTGTGAACCAGATACTCTTGCTCGAGAGGTTAGTTTAACGCGTGCCGATAATTTGGACACTGAAAAAGTTCTGGAGATGAAAAGGTGAGCGCATGATAAAGAAATATTATTTTATTCCACTTTATATCTTGCTAATACATCCTGCTGAAAGCTGTTTGACTCTATGAATTAAACTTTAAAAAGGGGTTACCAGCGAACACAAAAGACGCGTACATAAGAAAAAAGACTTTATAGACGAATGAAGCACCGTCCATACCTAACGTATTTTCTTGTGTACGCGTATTTTGTATTGGCTGCATGGTACCCACATTTGCTACAACACGCGCCAACTGGTCCGAGCTATTTCCACTGCGGCTAATGTTTTTCTCGATTGGGCCATTTATATGCGTTCTGTCTTCACAAAAATCCAGCGCCGTCCGTGTCTAAATTCTCTTTTCGTGTGTACGCTTATTTTGAACCCACTAGTATCCCCTCTTGTTACAATTTGAAGATACACCACATGGCGCAAGACCCTGTTCTATAGCACATTATTTGCCACATAGTTACAAAGATACGAGGATATTGGATGTGTAGTGTTCCTGAGAAAATCTTCAGAACTTGTTTCATGATATAAGGCGTTGTTGCAGTGAAATTTTCATACTATACTCATTTTCGACAGTCAAGACACCATGTGGGTGTGCATTCCTAAATTTATAACGCGCGGAAAAGGGCAGTATTCCATTCTGGTATCCACTTATTTCTCGATTGCGTGCCATGCGTTTCCTGATGTTGCGCGATCAAAAGAAGCAACACGAATTTAGACAATTCGACAAAAAATTAATTTGAACTCATTCGTGCCACCTACATTGGTGCGTTTGAACGAGTCTTGCCGAATGATGCGTTTGAAGAAAAATTGGCTATCAATTGCATTCGTGCGGAGGGCATTTGATAGCACTTTCCTCTACCTTCTCATCCATTGTTTTATAGCTGTGAAGCCTACAGCATGTACAGTTTCGTGCGATATGAAGATTATCACGCTAGTTCCGGCTAAATGAACCAAAATATTCCGCAATTCGGCTAGCTGATCCCAGGCATTCGCGGTTCGGTTTTCGAGAAATTACCCGTGTTCGAACGGTCTAGTATAAGTAGGTTAGCCCAGCCCTTAAGTGATCCTCTTCATATCGCGCTGTATCACTACAATCGCTATCGCAACTTGTTGCTTCACTTAGCCTATATCATCATTGGTTTACTAAGCGGCCCAGCTAAATTTGACCAAGATCTTTAGGAAGGTGAAGCATTCCCAGTTTCCAATTTCTTTTATATATTCAAGGTTAATAATTAGTAAGCCATAATTAGCCAGCGATTTCATTATTCACTTGAGAACAAAGTACCAACCTAAAGTTGTATATCGTATTGAAAAATCACTAGCTACGGTGTTTGCATCGGTACATCATTTACGCAGCTTTACACACTGTCCTTCAAAGGAACCTATCGCGTCATCAGCTTCTAGCTCATATCCCTCACCAGGAGCACAACGAAAGCCCCATTTTCAGGGAGAGCGCTCCAAAAAAAGAAAAAAAAAAAGTGGGTTTTCGGGATTCTTCAGTGGCAGCGCCATAACATGAAATAGCCTTTTATTGCTCCAGTTAGCCCCGCCGCGATGGCAGATCGAGTGGTTGAAGCGCTCGCCTATGGTATCGGAGTGTCTGGGTTCGAACCTGGCCGCCGGCTGCTGCGTTGCGAGGGAGGTGAAACAGAGAGGCGTCCGCATGCTGTGCGATGTCATTGCACGTTAAATTTCCCCAGGTGTTCGAAATTACTCCGCAGTCACCCACTGAGGCACCTCTTTCTCTCTTTCTCTTTCACTTCCATGTTCCTCCCTTCGCTTACTGCACTGTTTAGGCGTGCATGATAAAACGTGTTGACAGATACTGCGTCTATAAACCAATTAAATTTAATTTATTGCCCCAGTTACTGTTTAAAACTACTAAATATATAGTTTACGCAACGGTACCTTCCGTAACGTTTTTATCAGCTGTTTTTAAAGCTTTTGTGTTGACAAGTTGTTCCTGAAGGCAATTAATTGCATCAGCCGTGAGCCCGTACGAATAATAAAGTTTAGAAACGGAAAATACTGCAAATTTGTCCACGTGACTATCAACAACCCTCAATGTGTTCCACCTGGACAGGGCACGTTTTCTTTACTTCAAAAAAAGAAACCTTGCTTATATTAGCGAGGACACGTGGTATTATCCAATCCCGATCATCTGTAAAAGCGACGCTACCATGCTGCTATAACCCGTTGTATCAGTATAGCGAGCGTTACAGTATAGCCGGTGCCATAATATAGCTGGCACTCGTTATAGCCGGCATGTCAGTGTAGCCATGCATTTCGTTATAGCCGTCGTTCATTATAGCCGGCTTTTCATTATCGCCCCGAGGTTTCACACAGACGCCAACACCGCCGGACAATTTTCGCATTTCATAGCCCTTTTAATGCTGTCGCATTAAATATCTGCCAGATACTTGAAACATTACTGGTTCATTGAGCGATATGCGAATCAATTCGTTAGTGTCCCTTGCATATTACATGACTTTACTATTGCCGGGTGTGGGGTCTGGATTCAACCGAGTCGCATCAGCCAATTCGAGTTCCGCATCACATTTCTCTCAATGCTACCCCTATCCTCGGCGCTCGGCCCTCCTTGCAGCCATTAGAGACAGAACCTTCAGAACTAAGGTGCCGCAAAAGAACCAGCACTACGTCGCCGCCACTTGAGGCACTCATCGCGATCGGCCGGCAAACGTTCAGAACATTCAGTAGAGGGACGTAAACAAACCGAGCCTTTTGGCGCGCAATGTCTGAATCCTCACTTCCGAATGGAAAGTTAAATAACGCACTGAGGGCAGCGAATCACAAGGCAATGCTCATCGCCAATTTACATAAGATGGTTACCTCAGCACTAAAGCAGAATTCCTGCCGAAAGAGCAAGAGAAGTGCACCCTGTTGGTTATTCGCAGATTTTTCCCTGGAAAGTCGACAGCACCTGACACAATCTGCTTGCTATTCCTCGCTATCAAGCGATCAACTACGCTTATTAGGCCTTTAAGACCTTAGTCTCTGTTCGCGAGGCCATCACAGACCCAGCACACGTACCATGACGCATGTTCACATGTCCGTTCATCTATTTTTCTCATGCTGTGCATAACCTTGACTGTTGACTGAAGGTAGAAAACAATATACTGTGCAGCATTAAAGGCGTAGACGAGAACGAGCGTCTACGTAACCTTAAGTGCATTTTGTGGAATAGCGCGAACAAGACAAGGGACAGAAGAAAGAGTAGACGACACTGGCGTTTCTGTCCCTTGTCTCGTTCGCGCTATTCCACAAAACGAACTACTTCCAACTTACCCAATACAGAGTACTGTTAAACTTATTAAGTGTGTCGTGAAGGCGGATTACGTAGATTAAACTATACTCGTAATTGACATGAACGAGTGGGGTTTCATTGCGCTCCGCCAATACGATGAAGATCTAACAATGCATACGCCAAAGGAAACTGTACTCCGCCGGGGTGGCACAGTGGTTACGGCGCTCGACTTCTGTTCCCAAGGATGCGGGATCGAATCCTGGCCTCGGCGGCTGCTTTTCGGTGGAGGCGAAAAGCAAGGCGTCCGTGTGCTGTGCGATGTCAGTGCACGTTAAAGAACCCCAGGTGGTCGAAATTTCCGGAGTCCTCCACTACGGTGTCTCTCATAGCCTGAGCCGCTTTGGGACGTTAAACCCCACAAACCAAACCAAACCAAGCCGAAGGAAACTGTGATAAGCTCCTTTTCTCTAACCGAACTTCCTCCAGCATAAAAACGTACTACAGTGTACAGCAAATCACGTCTCGAAGCCAGAGCTATTGACAAAGCACGCGACCTCAGAGTACAAATTATTCGATCTACTAAATTGTTGCTTAACACGCGCAATCCCGCAAATATTAAGTTCTCATTTCGGCGGCTTTTCCGCTGCTAAAGTTACTGTTGTGTCTCACCCTACATACTAATGGCTAGCATGGTTAAGATTTACAGGTGGGCTTAGCGCGAGACAGACAAGGACAAGAGAAGGACACAGGACGAGCGCTAACTTGCAACTGAAATTGGAAACGAACTGAACGTCGAACTGAATTTCGCTTCCAATTTCAGTTGCAAGTTAGCGCTCGTTCTCTGCTCCTCTCTTGACCTCGTCTGTCTCGCGCTAAGCCCACCCGTGAATCATGACCTACCAAGTGCCCCAGAGCTGTACTTTGCTCAAGCACGGTTCAAGAATTCCATCTTTGAAGCCAGCTTGCAACATTTTCAGAAGGTCAACTGCCAATTGAGCAATATATTGGCTGCAGAGTAATATTCAGTGTTCTCTGTAGCCTGCCGGTGCTCAGTCTTCCACCCAAAGTCCCATTTACGGGGTTGCTTGGCAGGGAAGTAAAGAAGAGTACCGCGAAACGAATACTCGAATGCATACCGGCGTCGCCAATGCCACTACAGCTGTCAATATATAAGGCTAGCTTTTATCGGTTAAATACATCAAAGGAGAGTGACTTCAACACTACAAAACTATTGCCAGATCTTTTCTCTACATGAGCCGCATGCACATGCTCCCGCTACTACGCACTGAAGGCTCCATGCGGCCGTGGCCCGTAATGGCGCGCTGGTTGGCGCAAAGCAACTCTCCTCCACACAAGCGCCAGCGGCGTCAGTGACGGGACGCGAAAACCACGGTGAGCTCCCTAAACACTGAGATGTAAAACAATGTTTCATAGATGCACTGCTGGAATTGCTTCACTTCTGTATCAAAGATGGAGTCCAGCGCGTGCCGCCATGTGTGATTTTTGCAAGCAGCCGGACAACAAAAAGGGTGTTGACCGCCTTGACCCACGTGATATTGGTTACCCAACGGAATAGGCGCAGGGGGCTAGAAAATATAGGTGTGAGATCTGGATGGCATTCTTCGAAGACTGGCATTGAAGTTTCAAGAATTTTCGTTCGCTAGTCATTTTTGACACGATCAACGCGTGCGACGGAGTGCAGTTTTCATTCTTGTGTTCATGTTGAACGACCTAGGCTAACAGCATACGCGGACACCGTGAACATTGTTCAACACTCAAAAACATATGTACAGATAATATACGCAAGTATAACATGATTACGCTTATTAAGCAGCTCTCAATTATAATATTTAGACTAATAGATATGTGCTGGCATATTTATTTATACGCTTTGGAGAAAGTTCAGCCGTTTTTTTTTTTTTTTGGCTTTTTTTCAAGAAGACTCGCCATTGGTGTAAGTAGCCATTCATGGAACCAATTAGTGGGGAGTAGAACTTACTCACATGCTATTTATTCTGCATAGATTGTGAAAGAAAATTACCCTGGCGGGATCCTGTACCCGTGTAAAGATGGCCGACCAATGTGGATGGTGCCTGCAGGACTTGATTTCTCAGGTGGGTTCCTCCTTTTCTAAGTGTCATTTGGATGCGCGGAGTACGGGCCAAAAAACAGCAGCTGCGCCTCAGGCAATTACTACATAAAACGTAGATAATTTCTTGTTCCATGACTGGCAAAAAACTTACATGCCTGGTGCAATAATGTACAAGCTAAAATATACAATGAAACGTTGTTTTTGGTGGAAGGCGCTTCAAGTACATAACCCTTATCTACGGAGTATCAGATACCTGAAGGTCAAGCGGCTTCAAGAAAGGAGGTGAAAACTATCCCGAAGCAAGGATTCAGCAACAGCTGCCTTAAGCACTCTCTGAAACGCTGGTATGAGTGGAAAGAAGCTCCTCGATTGTGTTTATTCAATAACTGCTGTCACAAAAGTGTTACGTATGAAAGTATATGCAGCAGTGAAAAGTAAGCGCCAAGGACAGCAGTCGACATGCTTCCGCCCTTGTTCACGGTCAAGATTCTATTGAATTTCGCTTTTGCGTCGTTTGAGTCAGATCAATGATTATAACGGTTTTGTGAACGGGACTTGTGTGTGCACTCGGCGTAGCGTTCGTGGCTTCCATGACGCCAGATGTGGTGACACGGCACTGCATCTACCTGATGGAGTACACGGAGTTCATCAAGCGATCAGCCTCGAAGGAGGTTAGTGTTTTAAGTACCTCAGCTACAGCGCTTTAAGTTTCCTTTTGATTTCATCCCCAACTCCGCCAGAATTGCAAAATGAACAATGAGCAAGTGTCTTCGGAACGTGTGACGTGAGTAAACGTTGCTTTTCTGTAGCTAGTGCGATTAGATCATCACGATGGCCCAGGTATTAGTCTGGATACCCAGAAATAAGCTCGAATTATTGGTTGGTTGGTTTGTGGGGTTTAACGTCCCAAAGCTACTCAGGCTATGAGAGACGCCGTAGTGGAGGACTCCGGAAATTTCGACCACCTGGGGTTCTTTAACGTGCACTGACATCGCACAGCACACGGACGCCTTGCTTTTCGCCTCCATCGAAAAGCGGCCGCCGAGGCCGGGATTCGATCCCGCGTCCTTGGGAACAGTAGTCGAGCGCCGTAACCACTGCGCCACCCCGGCGGGGCTCGAATTATTGGATGTACTGAATATGAGAATCAGACATACAGAATAAAAGAGACTAAATAAATGAAAGAAAAAAAATCCCGATATTCCATCGCTATTCCTATGCGTAATATAAGGGGAGGAGCATTTTTTATTTCATCTCGAAGTTGCTCATCATACGGCATCAAGTTCCTGCAGCGTATAGTTTTCAAGCGTGCTATCACGCGGTATAAATTTGGTAGCAGTACGCCACAAATGCGTTACCGCTGCTTTACAGACTGGTTTAGGGGCTCTGTTGTTTTATGTTCTAAAAAAAATCAGAATAGCGCAGACTTGATGCATGAAAAAAAAAAAAAAAAAAAAATATATATATATATATATATATATATATATATATATATATATATATATATATATATATATATATATATATATATATATATATATATATATATATATATATATATATATATATATATATAAAGCAGGTTCTAACTGCCCAACAGCATGGGGATTTCATAACTCGCCAGAGCTTTCCTGGAGGGTTTCACGAAGAAAATAGCGGCGAGTTAACTGGTGGTAATCTGCGCCTTTCTCTATAGTCAGTCATCGCGGCGAAAACACTACGTGCGTTCAGTCGAGAAGCAACGGGAACGCAGCAATCCTCACGCATTTGCTCGCGAATGTTTCTAACACACAGAGAAAAAAACTTGTTAAATGTAACCAGGCGAGAATGATTGCACAAAGAGACGTGTCAGTAGATAAGTGCTGACTACCAGTCAAGTAAGAACTGGTGTGAATACTTTACATTGCGGAGTCCTGCACTACAGCCTCTTTGACAGCCTGAGTCGCTTTGGGACGTTAAACCCCATACAGCAAATCTAATCCAAATTTACATCCTCGATCACGTTATACGATCGCGCGTGCTGGCTACAGGGTGTCAGTGCTTCAGTGGCAGCTGGAGAGCGATTGGCACGTGTCATTGAGCAAGCGTTCTTACCTGTTTACAAATGGTGGCTACTTTTTTTCTTCAAAGATTGTTACGAACTAGCGCCCCTGCTGCCCTGCCTACTTTCTGTCCTTGGTTTGGTCCCTGGTCGCTTTCACGCAGCAGTAGTTTCAAAATCAGAGACCGCTTCGACACCGCACAACATGCTGCCGCAATCGGTCTGCGCGGGATCGAGCGTTCAACGCTGCATCGTCATTCATTCGAGTTCCGTCGTTCATACTGCCTGATACCAGAGGTGGAGCATGTTCAGAAAACCCCGCATTTGAGAAGGGGGAGTGGAGGGAGAAGTGCGATCTCCAAGGCTCTGATGTAGTTCTCGTCCCATTCATCTACGTAGATGTAGTCCTATGGTATTATTCTCGTCATCTCCTCATCGAAATTATTGTAAGGCATGGTAGTCATACGGTTAATACTAAGGCTTCGTGTTGCGTGCCCGATAGTAGATATCAGTGTAGAACCTTTGAATAACGGCGTAAATTACAGCTCAATACCGAGTGTAACCGCTGGCATTTTGCTGCTTCGCACAAACACTTCTATATATATATTCGCATAAGCCAATATATCCATTAGCTATTCGTTTTCGTTTCAGTCTTGAAATGAAACGAAAAACCAGCAGTTGGTAACAATCGGCTTGCGGTCGACGGCATGCTTTATTACTCCACAGATGAATCGCTGCAATAAACGGGGTCTCGAACGTTTAACTTTGCCAAACCAGACAAGAAATAACACAGTTGAGCTTAGTATTTTGTCTAAATAACGCACAAAAAGAAGCAGTGGACTACTTATCGTGGAGATTCACTCAGACGTAAGCCCAATTTGATCACACTACCATTTCCACTGCGAGCACTACCACTGCTACATCATTACCACTTCTACTACCACCGCTACCACCAACTACTACCACTACACCAGTTACCGCCAGGGCCACTGCCTCCGCCATCCCCGCCGCTACTGCCACTGCTGGTTTCCAGAGCAGTGCTTCTTTCCCCGCCATGCCTTTTTCGTGAGGGCATTAAAACGGCAATAAAAAACAACGCGCACGGTTCGATCTTACCTCGAACACGGCGGTCCTTGCGACATCGGTAGGATCTATCCATATGCTCTCTTCGTGAGCGTGAAATATCTGCATATTAGTATTTTAAGTCTTTCTTTTTCTTCTTTCCAACCACCTAGATGGGTCATGAAATACATTCCCATTATATGGTAATCGACATGGACAAATTCAGCTTGCGCAACGTCTACAGCTGGCAAGGTAGGTGGGAAAGGGACCGTTTCTCTTACAAGCCACGTCAAGTGTGTCAAGTGCCACGTTTTTCTCATGAAGTGGGAGGTAACTGAAGATCCTCCAAGGCTATGCTGGTCGATTGTATTAAGCCGTGCATACCTGACGTTCTTATTATTGATACGGGACATTGTTCGGCTAAGCTAATTAAAATTCACGGGGTTCAGACCTTGCAACAGCGCTAAAAAGTCCAAAGGTTAAAGCTATTTTTCTTACCAATAAACAGTGAACTGTCCATCAGATCGAACCCCTTTCCTACACCTCTTACTGCAAGCCGAACACGAAATCGTCATACCCACTAATGTCCTACAGCTTTAAAAACAGCATTCAAGTTTGTTTGTTTTTTCAAGCACTATAGATGATATAACCAGTTGCCGCTGCACCTTCTGATGGGCACTGATCTTCATGTGGTTTATTGTTAACGGCATTTGGCGCTTATTATTAGTTACGTTTTAGTACATTTGTGTTCTTAATTTTCTTTGCCGTGCTATTCTGCATTTCCATTTTGTATTAACAGTTTGCGTGCACGTTAGGAGTTGTTTCGGTGCTTTTAACTTTTATACTGCATTACTTCCTCTTTTGAGGTAGCCTACTGTTTTCTGTGAACATTTTTATTCGCCTCTTGAGTGGGCCTCTTTCCAAGGCCCTGCAGTACGATGGAGGCGAAAAGCAAGGCGGCCGTGTACTGTACGTCAGGGCACGTTAAAGAATCCAGGTGGTCAAATTTTCCTGAGCCCTCCACTACGGTGCATCTCATAGCCTGAGTCGCTTTGCGACATTAAACCCCGTAAACCAAACCAACCAAACCAAAGCGAAAGCAACCTAACCAAATAAATAAACGTGTACAGAGGTCGCTCATTTTCGCTTCACATTGCGGGCAGTGCTGTGGCAAATCGATGATGATTTTCTACGATGGAGATAACACAGCTTTTACGACGGTCGAAGAACACACTTTACGCAAAACCAAACCAAGGCACCTATGACGTAAAAGAACTAAAGCTTTTCGTGAACAACTTTCCAAAGGTACTTAACCAAAATACTTAAGCTGAATTCACCCGCGGGATAGAGCTATTTTTATCTTAATTTTCAGCACATGGCAACTCACGCTACTGTGTGAGTTTGCTTACTAGTGTGTGTTGGTTGTCACTATACTCTCTGTTCTTTTGTTCCTTGGCAGCGCAGCCTTAAAAACGCTCACTAACCTTCTTCAAGTCATGGAGGCAAACTTTCCAGAATGCTTGGAGAAGTGCCTCGTAATAAACTGTGAGTATGTAATGAATCAGTCCTATAGCGGCAGGTTCTCTTCAACGCAAGCTTGGGCGTTTTACGTGCAATTCATGATGTATTAAAAAATGTCTCAGCTCGCTTTTGAAGACCTTTGTGCTAGCTATACACTCGCTTGCAGGCTGGTCTTTAAAAAGAAGGTTGTCGTTTATTCTTACTCCAAATCGGCCCACATAAGGTAAATGCCCGCAAGAAGTAAAATCAGAGCTCAATGCTACTTTAGACCCACCTGTTTTTAGGCCAGCAGTCAGCAGAACCTCCAGCCATAAACTCTTGAGAATGTGGCCTGCTTACTGCTGTAGGTATCAGTTTTTTACTTCAACTGAAGCTTCCTGCTTGGGTTACTGCAGTTCACCGCATTCAGCGAAAACTAACCATAGTAAGGCTTATTTTAACTAATTCAGTGTTGCTTTCTATAATATACATGTAAAGTGCGCACGAAGTTGCCATATGTAGTGAACTAGTGATTTAGAAGTTCGCGCGAGGAAGATGCGCATTCCATGTCTCAACCGATTGGTTGGCTTCCGCAGCACCCAGCTTCTTCCCCATGATGTGGAAAGTGGTGCGGCCGTTCCTGACAGATAGAACAAGCGACAAAGTGGAGATCTTTGGAAAAGGTGAGCACAGTAGGGATACCGGGATAGGAACGAAAGCCGCTGATGTGCTAGGAAAGCACTCCTCCAAAAATCACTTGCGGGCGATCATATAACCAGGCGTGACTAGACTACGGCAGCGGTAGAGGCCGTAGTACGGTCACGCAATTTGAAGGTCATTTGCTCTTTTTGCATAGGTCTAATAAGTCTTTAAGGTTTGATGGTTGATACGTAATAAAAATGATGATCGAGATCGAAATATTATTTCATAAAATTTAAGAAATGTGTTCATTTCGTCTTTTCTATAAGATCAAGGAAATATTTCGTGTGGGTTATGCCTGAAGGAGTGCCCACCGAATTGTATAAATCTGTGTATTCTGCTTTTGCATTGATAGCCTCCCCTTCAGTATTTTACTGCTATACTGCCATCAGTTTTATTCGCTACGGGGCGGGCTTATGGTGGGGAGGGTGTTTCTGAAAGGTGGATAGGGGCGGAGAGCAGAGAGGAGTGGGTGCAGGTTGGGCGTGCTTTGGTGAGCAGTTCCCTAGCCAATATGAGGGAGAGGGGAGGGGTGTATTTCTAGAATTTAAAATTCACTCCTCATGGTTTCACACGCCACCATTTTCGAGGAATTACGACCATACTGCCAACGCGCTTTAAAAATTCAGCCTCTCACTCTGATATTCTCTAGAGAGCTCTTTGTCCAAGGAAAACCTACGTTCTGGTATGATTGAAGACTGGGTTTACATAGTGCCTGTAATCTCCTTATGTGCCTAATTCTTACAGAACTACGCAAGGACTTACCAGTGCATTTCCCTAATGTATTTACCGTGTAACTCTTGAGCGAAGAGACTCCTAAGGCGACTGAATTTTTCCGCCCAGATTCCGGAGCTAAGCCACCTTTGCCCTCAGGGAAGAGTATCGCTGAAAACGTCGATGAGAAAATAGAGGAAAGTGCATTACAATGAGTGGCAGATATATCGGAATGGTACTCTGCACTGGTAATGAGGTCAAAAGTGAGTTAAATGCTGCGTGGTAGTAATATAGACTAGAAGAGACTTGTGACATTGCTCGAATACATCAATATGCTTGGTCACAATCATGACCCGCACTTTTTAAGGGCGCGAAATAATACCATAATAACCTAGAAAGCTTTCCAAAATTCTGAATCTCTCATCAACATGCTTGGTCACAGTCGTGACTCTCGTTTTACAAGGGCGATCTGTACTCACGGTTTATGGGTAAAAAAATGCTATAACTACCTAGAAAGCTTTCCAAGATCCATACTTTCTGCATTTGACGTCCTCAGATAGAAGCCGGTTTTTTTTTTTTTTTAAACCGGCCGGTGAATTAATGGTCATTGTGTCTTTTCCACGCGTGTACGTGGGGCACGCCGAGACTATGTCGTCCACATTTTCACCTTCTTGGCCAGTAGCACAGTCCGCACGCCCATTTTAATGGAATGTAGCGCTTCATGTAACATGTCCAATCTCAACTCGTTGGTGTTCTCCCTAAATACCAATCCTAACTGGGAAAATCTACTACAAGCGTCGAAGAAAACAGGAAGGTAGTCAACTTTCCAAAGCTCTCGTTGCTGCTTGTGTTTTGAGGGCTATGGCCAAATATCCAATTTACACTGCCTATTTTACAAACCTCGTATTTCATGAGCCCTATTTTATGTGAATAGAACTTTTTGGACTAGATGGTGGGAACGCTGTGTGTTTCCAAATGCCTTTATTTCCTTATACTTTTGTTTACGAGGGGTTTAGTTTGTTTGTTTTTTGTTCTCAACTGCAAAATATTTCGTTTCCTCTATTGTCCATACCTGTGCATTCGAGCCTGCCTTGGTAGCGACGAGAAGTAGGTAATGTAATTTACGGCTGAGTTGCTTTATAGTGGGCGGGTTTAACGAGGCGTTCAAAGTGACTCTGAGTATGAGCACGAATGTTTTCCACTGAAAGACTCGGAAGTTATGCCTGGCGCAGGAGTCTGCTTACGATACTTTATACCCGGGTGCTGCCACTGCTCTAATAATTCCACCACTGTCATGAGAAAAAAGCGGATGTTCCCTTTCTAACCGCAGACGGCTGGAAGGAGCGCCTCCTACGCATCATCGACGCCGAGCACCTTCCGGTCTACTGGGGTGGAAACATGGTGGGACCTGGCAACGACCCACAATGCAGGCACAAGGTCGGTGCCTGCAGCAGTAGGGCTTTAGTATCGTGAAAACGGCATTCCCGTAACAGCAGTGCATAAAAGCCTTCGTGTCTTATCTCTATGGCTCGATGCTTCCTTATTTTGTGTGTGCCGTGTACACAAGGGTCACGAACGCAGCTGATAACGCACATGCACCTCTTCCTGAAGCACAGCTGGTTTCCCATTATACATTGCAAATGCCTATCAATCTTCCTGTCGAGGAACTCCACATATTCGTTTCTGTACATGCACTCATGCGCACGGGCCCACCTGTTGGCTTTTTAAGCACTTGTCGCGGAGCAATTTAACCGGTTCCGCATGATTTTTCTCTTTTTCTGTATCCGTTTTGTGCTATAGAGTACTTTTGTGCTGTGATGAACGTGGTTTACGAGAATGAGCCTTGTTAGTCGGGGTATTTAGTACGTCTGACACAATGGAAGTTTCTGATTGTTTGAAAAAAATTACGTGTTCTCTATTTTAGTTTGTTTTCTTTAAAACCGAGCGAATTACAAACCGCGTAAAGAATAGGCAAAAGGTGCTGCCCACCCGGACTTTCTCCCGTCCTCAGAACACAAAGGTGACTGAACAACAATTTATTTAGCAGATATTAAGCTTTACTAACAATGAGAATGTCAGTGTATACATATAACGCAACATCCACGCAAGATTAGCGCACTTAAATTTTCTCGCAAATAGCTGAAATGCCAAAACAAACAAACAAACAAAGAACACCGGTGAACTTTGTGGTAAAATTTCCCAGACATAATGAACGCTTCTGAAATTCGTTCGTGATTCCAGAAAAGCGCCTCAAAAATTACTCGCATGTAATGTAAGCTAACTTGTTCGCATGTAATATCATTCATCAAGTTTTTGTAACAGTTATCTAATGGCAATATGTTCGACTAACATGTATTTAGCCAGACGAACTCACTCTCATTTGATTTCCAACTTATTTTTTATTATCCCCGTCGAAGCATCACTAGAAATAAAAAGTTACATTCTGTATGCCAATGCGGAAGAAAAACTTATTGTTCCGTGCGTTGCATGCCAATGAAGCTCCCTATACTGCAGGCTACCAAAACGAGAGACACTACTTTCGATATGGACAGGATGACCGAACTGCCCATACAGGATGTTCTCGCATTAGCTTTATGGCGATGGTCCTGCCTCTCAAGCAAAATATGTCACCTTCTAAACGCCAGACTTAGACAAACATCGCACTCTCATCCATCGCTGCCATGAATATGTTCGCATCTATCGAGTTCTTTCCTGGTATAAGTTTCGCATTGGCTTGATTTATAATGACTTTAGGTACTGCCTACCTATATAAATCGAACTGCAGTTTAACCCGCATACATCCAATTTGAGGGGTGTCCCGAAATAGTTCGATATGTAGATAATATCTAAGAAATGGCTGTATAACAGTTTATCTGTAAATCGGAGGCAAGAATCGACTGCGTCTAAGCTAGTGACGTGCTTGCAGCGAGGTGCCACTCCCCATTGCGCTGCCAGCGCATCGACCGCTGTGCGTTGCAAGGCCCAAGTTCGTTATCGTCGAAAAGCAGCAGACGTTGCTTTGGAACCCCTGGTTATTACCATAGGATGTCTAATCTTGTCATTACACTAAAAAGAAAATAACCACTCATTATAGTTAAGGTGGAGTTTGTTTCCTTAGCACCTACGCCAGCACCAGCCATTAGACGTGCCACTTGCAGAGGCGCAGCACGCAGTTCGTTATATCGAGAGACTGGTTAAATTGGAGTTTGTTCTTATACTTTACCCTGATTTTCCAATGGAGCAATTAGTACGTTCAACACTCCCAATAATTAAAAATATCTAATACTCTTTATCGCTTAGAATTGAAGGCCAAATGAACATGTACCGAACCCTACACAATTCAAGGGGGGAACTGAGACTCCCCTTTGGCCCTTGTACTTTTTTCTGTGTGTTAGCTCTTCCAGTGCGTCATGGATGTAATTATGGTTATCAAAAGAAGCAGCACTCTCAATATCATCGTTTCTGAGAATGAATTTGAGGATACTAAACAGACAGGCAAGGCTTTATACTTCTTGGCCATTCTATTTTTGGGAATTTGTTCTTTCTTTACCTTAAATGGCAGCGCACACTATCTTAAAGCTTTCATTCGAATGAACCTGCTGTGTTTAACGACCGTCTCACTTGCGGGATTGTCGATTTTATTATCATCTGAACCAAGCAAATACACACATAACGCCTTTACTTTCATAGCAAACCAAGCTGCAAGCCTCAGCGTAGCTAGCTGTAGCGTACATGGCACCGATTGTGCTAGTGAAGGAGGAAAAGAATAAAACAAAGTTGTAATAGAGTCGTTCTATTATCCCACATAAAGTCCATCAAGCTCCGTAAAGGAGCGACATCTCCTCTTTCTCTCTCCGCTCTCTGCTACGTTTCTCTCATCCGCGAGCTCACCGTGACGGGGACGCCATCTATGTTGATGTAACTCGCGTTGTGTTTGCACCGACAGTTTTCCTGCTTGCATTAAGCACACCATGTATAAGCTACAATGATTTTGAGCATCAAAGCTGCTCATGCAAAAGAAAGCAGTGGTCAGTGTAGATTGCAGGGCTTTACAACCACGTGGCTTTAGGTTTAGCCAGGGAAAGGGCATATATTACAAAGGATAAAATGATGCATGGTGGCGCAGAAATACCCTTTCCTGCATTAATGCTGTCGACAATTGGCGGCTGGCATTCCTATTACTTGTGATGCGTAACTTTTTTTACACTACCGTTGAAGAACCACTTCCGGTTTCTGAGATGTAGGTAAACGTAATGTCCAGGAAATGGCTTTTTTTGGCCTATTGAGGCTGCCGAAAAAAAAAAGAAACAATTTCCGCGCAATATGCAGCCTGGAATCAGACAGGTGCAGTATATCCTGCCCGGTTTATCCCGTGTTGATAGTGCCAGATACTGCTAATATGATGTCCCCAGAATTGTGGTGCTTAAGTTCTCTGAACACAACCGCGGATTTACTGTACGCTTCTGCAAGGAACCTTTGTACATAGACATTCCGGGAAATGAGGCAGTTGGCAACCTTACCCGCAAGGCGCTGTCTGCTCCTCCAGCAAAATTTTCGTGTGCCAAAAGAAAAGTCAAAGGAAAAAGTTGTAAATCACTTTAGATCAATAGAGGATTACTTGGAGCCAAGAGTTCAAGGTCTACGTAGGAGATAAATTTTTTTATGTATTGGTAGGTGATATTGATACGAATTATTCCTTTAGTGATTTTAAAGAGAAAGAGTATTAAATACAAAGCGAAATAAAAAACAACGCACCAATGGTTTTCCTTCCGTTTTGCATTTAATATTACTTCTCCCTAAAATCACCAAATTCTTATCAATATCAGCTATAATATCCCCTACGTAGACCTTGAACTCTTAGACTATTGGCTCCTTGTATCCTAACGAGCCCCTCATTTCCCCTAAGACTTTCTTCTTAGAGGAATTACTTGCCTTTTTCTAATTACCTGCGATCTGCACTTATTCCAAAGCCTATTCAATAAACAAAAGGCAAAAAACATCGCTGAAAGTTGACTATCAGCCACATAAAGTTCTTTCTTCTTTCAAGGAATTCACCTTGTGCAATCGATAATGGTACACTCCATCAAGTTGCGTTTTTGTTCATCAAAACAGCGCCTATCAACATCTAGCTTTTCATGACTGTCCAGATAAGCTTCGGCGGACGATTCGAGGAAGGCGTTGACTTGATGGAGAGCTCCATGTTCGGCGAGTCCGGCGCGCAGCTACAAGCCATCAGTCGCAGAGACCACTGGGAGCTGCCGGTGACCGTGGCCACTGCGGGTGCGTGGCTCAGCTGGCGCTTCCAGACAGCTTCCGGAGACCTGGCATTCGGACTGCGCTCACCGAGCGGCGAGTGCCTCTTACCACTGCGACGCCACGACACCTGCAGCTGCATCCCTCAGGAGGGAAGCTGGCAGTGCGACACGCCTGGGACATGTGAGAACCCTTTGCTACCCGTTGCTTCTCTCATCCCGTTTGCATTATCTATCATCTATATGATGCATCCGGTCATTTTATTCTTCGTCCACTGCGGTAGCTCAATTGGCTTGAAATTTCTTTGCTTATGCCGAAAGGGGGCGAGATGGTGTACTGGCCGCGGCAGCTATGTTTCGAGGGAGGCGGAAAATAAAGACGTCCGTCCACTGTGGCCTTAATTAATTCGGAAAGCTTCATTACACCTTTCCTACAGCGAAGGTGTCACTTCGCGACGTTAAGCTCCACATACAATCCACCATCATCTATATTTTGCCATGGCAAGGCAGTTCAGGCTCTCACCAGTCTGTCACACATTGTGTTATCACCACGACCTCTCACCTTCTCTC
Organism: Amblyomma maculatum; assembly: GCF_055883805.1. Classification (NCBI taxonomy): domain Eukaryota; kingdom Metazoa; phylum Arthropoda; class Arachnida; order Ixodida; family Ixodidae; genus Amblyomma; species Amblyomma maculatum. The sequence goes on along the minus strand of NC_139344.1, from coordinate 326,117,211 downwards.
TTGTTCATAAAAGAATCACTTCGACAACATTGTACCTATCTACCTCTGTTTGATTTTCTTCAGTCTCTTAACGAAAAGTTAATGAGTGATCGTGCCTATTTCATTGCGCTCTTTCAAGGAATACACGGCGTTAAAGTAACCAGCTGCTTGCACACAGTGTACGCAGGCACTACTTCAAAATGAAATAAAAGTACTGCAGAAACATGGAGCCGAAGCGCTTCAATCATTCTCTAGAGCAGCGAACACTTCACAAAGACCCTCCATAAAGTGCCGCGATTGTGAAAACGTGATGGTGTAAAGCGAATTTTTTATTTCATAAATACTGCCGACTGCCCTTTGGCGGTCAAGGAAGGAGTGCACAAAGAAAAAAAGAAAAAAAAATTACAAAGTAGTAATTTTTGTATTTTTCTTTGGTGCACCTTGCAGATGTGCTGGAATTCGACAATTCCTACAGTTGGATGACAGACAAGAAGATGGCCTACGTTGTGAAGGTGCACACACCGGATGAGATTACTTCCCTGTAACAAAATGTAATAATAAATTGTTTTTGTTGACATGTTTGAAGCCATTATTTAGCCTGAATACATCATCCCTTAGGGGCTACTCATTGTACCGGGCTGGGGAAGTGGGAATGTTGCTTTGGTTGAAAGTTTATGGCTTGAGGCAGAAGGTGTACCAGTCCTTCAGAATACCATGGGCAGGTCTCGGAGGCGCTTTTTAATGACAAAAACAAAATGATTGCAGTCATGTATATTTTTAATTTTCACGTTACCTCCGAGAACTCATTCTAACAGGAAATGTAAGTTCCTGAATTCTCCGCGATGTAGCAGTAAAGTTGTGAGCCATTACAATGAAGAAAAGAGTATGCCGTGTAATTTTAACTGTTACAAACAAAATGAACCGCAATTTTCTTCTTTTCTTCGTAGAAGTGCACCATTCATATATAAAAATTACCACCAAATTACTGCTGAAAAGAATTATTGTGTTCAATCTCTTTGCTTAGAATGCTTAACAGCATGAAGTTCTTTTCAGGTCAGAAACAGGCGTAAGAACTGCTAGCCGCACTCTCAAGTAGGTTACTCAGGATGTTTAAAAATAATTTATCACTAATGCTTTTTTTTTTAGAGCTATGCAAGATACTTTAGCGCAGTCTATGCAAGTTTATTGCACGGTAGGTGGCACATTACGTTGCATGGGTATAGCTGAGTACCTTCACAAGCACAAAGGAAGAAGAGACGGGACACAGCGCGGTTTCTGTTTTCTCCTTTCGTGTTTACGCAGATGCGCTGCTATTCCCTATAATGTCATACCTATAATGTCATACCAACTTTCCCATCAGTCTGCGCTTTTAAGTAAAAACATGCATCACGACTACCCTTAGATAAGGATCTAATTATCTAATAAACTTTCTTACCTTTCGCTTTAGGGCACATGATTAAAATGTGAAGGGGAAGGCTGTCAAAATCGAATGAGAGTCGAACTTTCGCAATTGTGGAATTATTATCGTAGTTAGGTATCAAATGCTAAAAGAATCATAAAGAGTTTAGACTGTGGTTAAACCTGTTTTTGGTTAAACCTGTTTTATTGAGCAAGATTACTGCTTGGCATGACTTAGCTGTTGATTTTGAAGCGAAAGCTTCACTACCCCACCTCGGGCCAAGGTCATCGACGGCTCGCGTTTGACCTTAAGTGAGCCAGAGGACAAAGTGTGACCATGCATCAGTCGGTGCCATTAGGTGTCGCATAATCTTTGACATTGCGTTGAAAGTGTGGTCATAAGCAATGTCCATAATTAGTTTCAGGTGAAAATTGAAACTCTCTCCACCGGCAATTGAGCCACTAACCTTCCGCCGCTACGCCACTCTAGGCTCTTGAAAAAGTGATCGTAATTCTATTTGTCTAGTTTGAGGATGATAGTAGCGATACAACGACGATGCAGTTAGTGATAATGATAATGGAGATAGTAGTAATGATAATGACGCTGAGTTAATGATAATAACATTGGTGGTAGTGACGAGGACAATGACGGTGCCTTTAGTCGAAAATGATGATAGCAGCAATGAATGATGATGATTGTGAATAACAAGAAACGTAACCAAACCTTACGAAGCTTTCGCTTCGTCTGAGTTTAGCAGGGTTAAACCATGGCAAAGTTTTAGCTTTCTGGGGATTTTAGGAGGGCAGAGACGAGATCATGATGAATAGTTTTTTTTTTTTTTTTCCTTGTCGTTTGGGGCAGTGTTCCTCTTTAGGAGGACCGTGATGTAAGCGGCCAAAGGTGCCAGGAATGACATATTATATAAGGTCCCACTTTAATCAAGCCGCACGAATCCGAGGTACGTTCAATTTGGGACTCAAAGGCCCTAGAAGGTTTGATTTCGATCTCCTTCCATCTCAATGGCAAAGCTTGAATCGGCAGCGCGTGCCAATTCGGCCAAGACATGTGGTTTCGTGACGTCACAGAAACCGCCGGTCAACTACCACCTGCCAGAGGCATGCTCGTGAGTGGGACTGTGACGTATGCTGGCCAGGATGCCAGGGCCGATGTAGATATAAAGGCCTTCACCTTATGGAGTACATAGCGCCTTCGCAATAACAATCTTTTGTAAGCTTCCCAAGCTAGCTTTCACAGGCAACATATTGATAAAATAGCTCAGCTTAAATGAAATACAGACGTAGTGAACGTCCTGTATACGAAGAGGAAGTTTACGTGGTTCCCATGGCGATACCACGCGAAAGGATGCCTTTTTAATAAGGTGCTGCGACAAGCCGCCCTATTAAAAGTGTATTTGTAACGCTTGATGTTTCTAACCACAGCTCTCACCAACAAATTTTAAAATTTGTACTCACCTAAATTGTAGAAGGTCTTTGATTTTTCAATATAATGCTGTAACATAAAACAATAAATTAAAAAATTTGCTTATTAGTTTCATTTAGTTTACAAAATTTTTATTCAGCTCTCCGGCAAAAATAATGTCCTCGTTGTGCAATCCATCTGAACCAACCTCAACGGCGCCAGGGTCCATATTCCGAGTTAACGTCGTTATCGAAAGTGTCGCTATCTCCCTGACCTCGAGTCATCTGATTGATGGAAATGCCGGAACATGATGTTGCCACCTCTTCCGGTTCCGTAGTGACAGCATCCGGTTCCGGCGTTTCGACCAATCAAATGATTCGAGGTGACGTGAGATAGCGACATTTCGATAACGACGCAAAATCGGAACACGGGCCCAGACCTCACCAGCATATCGTTGATGTTTTTTTTTTATTCTGAATTGAATAATTTGAAACAACCCGTATATTACAAAATGTGGTGTTGGTCTGTTTTTATTTTTGGAAGTGTGGGTTTGAATCTAATTAGCGTAGAGTAGACACGAACCCACCTCACGCCATGAGAAGTTTTTTTACGCACGACTACCCTTCGTATGCGACTTTGCGTCCGTCCCGGCGCCTATTTCGCTGGAATTTCGGGAGGTTGCCGCATTAAATTTCTCGATTGCCCCATTAAATTTCCGCGGACAGATTCTGCATACATGGCCTGTTATACTCAAGAACTAAAATAATGAAGGCCAGCAGCAGTGCATGTGTGCCGCTCAATTAACCGCCTAGGATAGGTATGTAAATGCATGGACAGTGTAGAGCCGTAGCATCTGTGGACAGCTCCAAGTGCGCTGCTGGAGCTAACCGTGGAGGCACGGCCCCGGCACACCGGCGCCCTTTACGCTTTGCCTCTTCCTCGCCTCTAAGTTTCCTCGCCTCTAACAGGCGAGGAAACTTTTTCACCCCATCTCCATGAAATAATTTTTAAGCGACAGTTTATACAACTTGTTTGGCCGAAAAGCCAACGGCGTCAGAGTTGTAGTTGTCGGCAGCGTTTGTCCGGAATAGTCAGGGGCTGCGTAAATAATAATCGTATCGTAGTCATTTGCGGTTTTGGTGATTAATGATTGATTGTTGTGTGATTGGCAATGACGGGTTAATGAAATCATTACAATGAATTCATTAAGGAAATAAAGTTAACAAACTGATAAGGGGTGTTCAAATGTGTCAAAATTCCCAGAATAAAGAGTTGATGCTTGATGATACTAATTAAGAATATTTAGACTGTTTTATTGATCAATATAATAATTGAAAAATTGCAATACGGGTACTTCAAAGTTGCAAAAATGCTCAGAAATAAAATACGATACTTAATGATGTAACGTAAGAATTTTTTAATTGATCTATTAATTAGTATAGTTGAAGAAATTAATACTTGAAAAAGACGGATGGAATGTGTAAAAAGGCTCACAATGAAAGCCAATACTTGATGATGCTAGTTAATAAAATTTAGTGCGTAAGTGATCAATTAACTAATTGAAATTATTCAAATACGAAACATTGCTCATAACGTCAAATTGCTCAAGATGGAAAGCCAATGTTTGCTGATGCTAAGTGTCGGTGTAAAAAAAGTAAACATCATAAAAACAAAAATTACAAAGTGAAAACAAAAACATCGTTTGCAATTTGCAGCTGGAAACTGTCAGGCTTGTCATAATCTTGGTGCAGCTAGGACAAGCTATGAAAAGAATTCCTTCGTACACTAAATATAAAATAACTGTAGCGAAAAGATTGGGACGAATTGTATAGCATAACTTTTGAAATCTTTTAAAGGGCGGAGTTATGACAGCTTATTTTTACTGAAACTTTGTTTTATAAGCATTTAGCATGTCTTGAATTCGAAAGCCGCATAATCAAAGAAAACCTTTTTAAGGTAGTGTGAAATATTGGCAGTCAAGTAAATTTTTTTCTTTAGGGCGCAAAACTTCATGTCCAGGCTTAGTTTTATTCATCGGGACTATTTATTTTGTGCTTATTGCCATTCTCTCTAATGTCTATCACCTGTTTGCTCTTATCCACAACATGCTGGAAGAAGATATACAGAAAGTTGTATGGGAGGAGTATGTAGGTATAACGCCTAACGGTAGCACTGTAGTAGTGCTAACTGGTTAATGCTCTTGCCTATATAGTTTAGTTATTTATGCAGTGAATTGCTTATTCTTCAACTGTTTATTGTTGTTTGCTTTGAATATTATGGGCGCGGTACTATCTTTCAAAATTGAGCAGAAATACATATCCAGTACTTAAATAACGAAACTCCGCTTCAGGATACTTAACTTGAGGACATAATATAATCTACTGCTATAAGTCCACAATGGAACACATTCATCTCTGCTGCGAGTGACCACATACTGTAAACATGGAAACAAATGTTACCCGAAGAAAGAAATTTATTGTAACAGGTGGATCAAAATGTATTGAGAGCTCTGGGCAGGATGCCAAAATGTGAAAAGCTAAATTAAAATTTCTGATATCAAAAGAATGGTGGAACACACTAAATAGCGCATATAAGTCATAAATCAAGCAGCCTGACTAATCTCTTCGAGGCTTATTTGAGAGACACAGCAAAAAGATTAAAAATAACTAGGTCTACTGCAGAGAATTATTGGCAGGAAACTGATGCAGGTGATCTTAAAGGAATGAACAGTGCCGAAGCGGACAATCAAGGCAGTCGTATCCTCCAGGAAATCTACAGCAAATTAGTCTGTGGAGGATGGTGGAAAACAGTAAAATGCGCTTTGCCAATAATATATTTCAGTATAAGATATTACTTGTGCTTGCACGGGGTAAGAAAGGCAGGACATTATCAAATTTGCTCTGCTGAATGGGGATTTGTCCAAAACATGGCTATTAGGGGAAAGTAGGGAAATATGTGCTGTTACTTAGAGTCGTAAATAAAATTTCCAGTACAGAACCAAGGTTTCAACAATTGGTTCATTGTTGTGCATAATTATTGTTCGATTCCAGCTTGTTTTTAAGTAAACTTCGTTTTGAGACTACAGTTGACATAATAGAAGCCAAGCTAATTAAAAAGAAGCAAAAGCTGCAGCTTGAAGACTTCTTTCTGACATCTACCTTTCCCCCCAAAGAGCTGCGTTGCATCTAATCACAAAGGTATTAAATTCTATAGAGCTGTTGAAGATCTCGCATGCAGAACACGCAAAGCGATGCATACAAAGGAAAATGTCATGAATATTATTTTTGTATTGTGCGCCTTGCAAGTGGCTGTCACAGAGCCTTACTAGAGCATGCAATGCATAAATAACAGTCTTCTGCCGGTAATATTTGATTGATTCTTGCTACTTAAAATGCATTAGAACAGTACAAAAGTGTAATGCTTAAAAATTAACTCAGTATCTGCTTCATGTACGAGAGACAGGATGTACACATATACTGGCTTTTATAATGTATAAAGCAGCGCTTAGTTGTCACAAGTAATTCTGGTAATTCATATGCTTAATTTTATCGTTATAACTGCAGTAAAGAAACATCAATATTTTTTGTTGAAGGGCCAAACGCTGCTGATAGAGCTTCACCTGGACTGTGTGTTTCTGTAACAAATGAAC